>NC_060122.1:177008354-177311385 GCF_021461395.2 Schistocerca americana | reverse complement strand
GATTAATGAAACTTCTCGTTTAGAACGGTGATGGATTGCATCGTGGTAGCGGAGCTCCAGAAGATCATCTAATTAATCTACACTCCTGGAAATTGAAATAAGAACACCGTGAATTCATTGTCCCAGGAAGGGGAAACTTTATTGACACATTCCTGGGGTCAGATACATCACATGATCACACTGACAGAACCACTGGCACATAGACACAGGCAACAGAGCCTGCACAATGTCGGCACTAGTACAGTGTATATCCACCTTTCGCTGCAATGCAGGCTGCTATTCTCCCATGGAGACGATCGTAGAGATGCTGGATGTAGTCCTGTGGAACGACTTGCCATGCCATTTCCACCTGGCGCCTCAGTTGGACCAGCGTTCGTGCTGGACGTGCAGACCGCGTGAGACGACGCTTCATCCAGTCCCAAACATGCTCAATGGGGGACAGATCCGGAGATCTTGCTGGCCAGGGTAGTTGACTTACACCTTCTAGAGCACGTTGGGTGGCACGGGATACATGCGGATGTGCATTGTCCTGTTGGAACAGCAAGTTCCCTTGCCGGTCTAGGAATGGTAGAACGATGGGTTCGATGACGGTTTGGATGTACCGTGCACTATTCAGTGTCCCCTCGACGATCACCAGTAGTGTACGGCCAGTGTAGGAGATCGCTCCCCACACCATGATGACGGGTGTTGGCCCTGTGTGCCTCGGTCGTATGCAGTCCTGATTGTGGCGCTCACCTGCACGGCGCCAAACACGCATACGACCATCATTGGCACCAAGGCAGAAGCGACACTCATCGCCGAAGACGACACGTCTCCATTCGTCCCTCCATTCACGCCTGTCGCGACACCACTGGAGGCGGGCTGCACGATGTTGGGGCGTGAGCGGAAGACGGCCTAACGGTGTGCGGGACCGTAGCCCAGCTTCATTGGCCGTCGAATGGCGCTAGCTGCGCAGCATTTGTGCACCGCCGCCGTCAGTGTCAGCCAGTTTGCCGTGGCATACGGAGCTCCATCGCAGTCTTCAACACTGGTAGCATGCCGCGACAGCGTGGACGTGAACCGTATGTGCAGTTGACGGACTTTGAGCGAGGGCGTATAGTGGGCATGCGGGAGGCCGGGTGGACGTACCGCCGAATTGCTCAACACGTGGGGCGTGAGGTCTCCACAGTACATCGATGTTGTCGCCAGTGGTCGGCGGAAGGTGCACGTACCCGTCGACCTGGGACCGGACCACAGCGACGTACGGATGCACGCCAAGACCGTAGGATCCTACGCAGTGCCGTAGGAGATCGCACCGCCACTTCCCAGCAAATTAGGGACACTGTTGCTCCTGGGGTATCGGCGAGGACCTTTCGCAACTGTCTACATGAAGCTGGGCTACGGTCCCGCACACCGTTAGGCCGTCTTCCGCTCACGCCCCAACATTGTGCAGCCCGCCTCCAGTGGTGTCGCGACAGGCGTGAATGGAGGGACGAATGGAGACGTGTCGTCTTCAGCGATGAGAGTCGCTTCTGCCTTGGTGCCAAAGATGGTCGTACGCGTGTTTGGCGCCGTGCAGGTGAGCGCCACATCAGGACTGCATACGACCGAGGCACACAGGGCCAACACCCAGCATCATGGTGTGGGGAGCGATCTCCTACACTGGCCGTACACCACTGGTGATCGTCGAGGGGACACTGAATAGTGCACGGTACAACCAAACCGTCATCGAACCCATCGTTCTACCATTCCTAGGCCGGCAAGGGAACTTGCTGTTCCAACAGGACAATGCACGTCCGCATGTATCCCGTGCCACCCAACGTGCTCTAGAAGGTGTAAGTCAACTACCCTGGCCAGCAAGATCTCCGGATCTGTCCCCCATTGAGCATGTTTGGGACTGGATGAAGCGTCGTCTCACGCGGTCTGCACGTCCAGAACGAACGCTGGTCCAACTGAGGCGCCAGGTGGAAATGGCATGGCAAGTCGTTCCACAGGACTACATCCAGCATCTCTACGATCGTCTCCATGGGAGAATAGCAGCCTGCATTGCAGCGAAAGGTGGATATACACTGTACTAGTGCCGACATTGTGCAGGCTCTGTTGCCTGTGTCTATGTGCCTGTGGTTCTGTCAGTGTGATCATGTGATGTATCTGACCCCAGGAATGTGTCAATAAAGTTTCCCCTTCCTGGGACAATGAATTCACGGTGTTCTTATTTCAATTTCCAGGAGTGTATTTATGAGGAATAGCTCATTATGCAATACCGTTGCAGAGGAATAGACATCTCTACGGAGGGCAATCACTGAAGTTGTAAAGGAAAACTTTGGCACAAAGAAGGTAACTGCAAAGAAACCATGGGTAACAGAAGAAATACTTCAGCTGATCGATGAAAGAAGGAGGTACAAAAATGCTTAGGGAAATTCAGGAATACCGAAATACAAGTCGCTGCGGAATAAAATAAACGGGAAGCGTAGACACGATAAGACGAAAACGCTACATGAAAAATTTAAATAAACCAAAAATGAAGTAATTGTCGGAAGGACGGACTCAGCATTCAGGAAAGTCAAAATAACGTTTTATGAATTTAATAGCAAGAGTAGCAACATTAAGAGTGTAATGGGAATCCGACTGCTAAAAGCAGAGGAGAGAGCGGATGTGTGGAAAGAGTACAATGAAGGCCTCTAAGAGTAGAAAGATTTGTCTCATGTGACAGAAGAAGAAACAAGAGTCGATTTAGAAGAGAGAGGGGATGCAGTTTTAAAATCAGAATTTAAGAGAGGTTTGGAGGACTTAATATCAAATGAGGCAGAAGGAATAGACAACATTCCATCAGAATTTCTAGAACTTTGGGGGTAATTTGAAATACAAAGACTATTCAAACTGTTTTGTAGAAAGATCTGTCCGGCGACATATCATCTGACTTTCGGAAAAATATCATCCACACAGTTCCGAAAACTGCAAGTGCTGACAAGTGCGAGAATTATTGCGCCATCGCCGTAACAGGTCATGCATCCAATATGCTGACAAAAATAATTCCACGTATAAACAAGAATCGAAAAGAAAATTGAGGACGTGTTAGATGACGATCAGTTTGACTTTAAGGAAGGTAAGGGCAAAATAGAGGCAATTCTGACCTTGCGGTTGACAACGGATACAAGACGAAAGAAAAATCTAGAAGCGTTCCTGGGATTTGTCATCCAGTAAAAATCGTTCGACAATGTAAATTGGTGCCAGATGTTCGAAATTCTGGGAAAAATAGGGTTTAGCTATAGGGACAGGCGGGTAATATGCAATATGTATAAGAGCCAAGAGGAAATGATAAGAGTGGACGACCAAGAATGAAGTGCTCGCATTAAAAATTGTGTAAGAGTAGAATGTATTCTTTCGCCCTCCTGTTCAATCTGTACATCGAAGAAGCAATAACGGAAATAAAAGAAAGGTTCAGGAATGGAATTAAATTGAAGGTGAGAGGATATCAATGAGAGGATTCGCTGATGACATTGCTGAGTGAAAGTGAAGAAGAATTATATGATCTGCTGAACGGAATGGACACTGTAATGAGTGCAGGATATGGATTCAGACGAAGTCGAAGAAAGACGAAAGTAATGAGAAGTAGCGTACAAAAGAAAAACGAGAAGCGTAACATCAGGATGGATGGACATCAAGTAGATGAAATTATGGAATTCTGCTGCTTCCGCAGCAAAACACAGTAACGGGCGGAGCTAGGAAGACACCAAAAACAGACTAATACTGGCAAAAAGGGCATTCCTGTTCAAGAGGAATCTACTGGTATCAAACGGCCTTTATTTGACGAAAAAATTTCTGAAAATTTATGTTTTTTTGACACAGCATTGTATGGCAGTGAACCATGGACCGTGGGAAAAACCGAACCAGTAGAAGCATTTGATATGTGGTGCTACTGCCGAATGTTGAAAATCAGGTGGACTGATAAAGTAAGGAATCGGGGAGGAAAGGAAAATGTGAAAAACACTGATAAAGACAAGGAACAGGATGATAGGATATCTTATATCACGGAATAACTTCCATGGTACTAGGCGGAGCTGTAGAGGTCAAAAACTGTGGAGGAAGACAGAGGTAGGAATACATCGAGAAGATAATTGAGGACGTAGGTACCAAGTGCTACTCTGAGATGTAAAGATTGGTACAGGAGAGGAATTCGTGGTGGCAGCATCAAATCATTCAGGACACTGAGGCCTCAATGAGAAAAATTTCAAGAACGGAGGACACAGAGACAGGCAGAAAACCTGCTGCATATGCCGACTGCCTACTCTGCCCAACTCAACGCTCATCCAAAGTTCCATTGAATAATTTTGCATTAGAAGATAACTGAGTAACGTAAACAGTTGAGAGCAGCTGATAGCTGAATTGATGCTTCATCAGCATCTGAAACTACAGCAAAGTTACCTGAGATTTCCGTACATCCTCCCATTTAATTGTAGTTTTCACCTAACTTTTGTGGTACATGGCGAAGATAATTACTGTTGCAACGCTTGTGGAAACACTTTGTTTTATTTATAAGCGAAAGAAAATGAAATAACCTTAGTTTCCTGACAATCATGTATCTGTATATGTTGGATTTATGTTTGGGACACTGATAAAGAGAAAGGGGAACGGTGCCGTATAATGCATCGCAAGAAGCTTACGGTATGGTAGTGGTACAATTTCAGAAACTTCCTGGTTTAGTGAGCTTTAAAAACCTTTCTAGCATTATTAGAGTATTTTAGCATTATTGGTAGGGAAACATACGTTTCTAGCATTTGTAAACTTAGAGAAAGCTTTTGAGAATGTTGACTGGAATACTCCCTTTCAAATTCTGAAGGTGGCAGGGGTAAAATACAGGGAGCGAAAGGCTATTTACAATTTGTACAGAAACTAGATTATAGTTAGAAGAGTCGAGGGGCATGAAAGGGAAGCAGTGGTTGGGAAGAGAGTGAGACAGGGATGGAGCCTATCTCCGATGTCATTCTTTCTGTATATTCAGCAAGCAGTAAAGGAAACAAAAAAAATTGACGTAGGAATTAAAATCCATGGAGAAGAAATAAAAACTTTGACGTTTGCCGACGACATTGTAATTCTATCAGAGACATCAAAGTACCTGGAAAAGCAGTAGAACGGAATGGACAGTGTTTTGAAGGGAGGATATAAGATGAATATAAAAAAAAAAAAGCGAAACAAGTATAATGGAATGTAGTCGAATTAAATCAGGTGATGTTGAGGGAATTACATTAGGAAATGAGAAACTTAAAGTAGTAGATGAGTTTGGCTATTTTGGGGTAAAATAACTGATGATGGTAGAAGTAGAGAGGATATAAAATGTAGAGTGGCAATGGCAAGGAAAGCATTTCTGAAGAAGAGAAATTTGTTAACATAGAGTATAGATTTAAGTGTCAGAAAGTTCGGAGTGTATCCTTGTATGGAAGTTAAACATGGACAATAATTAGTTGAAGAGAACAGAAGCTTTCGAAATGTGGTGCTACAGAAGAATGCTGAAGATTAGATGGGTAGATCGGGTAAATAATAAGGAGGTACAGAACAGAACGGGGGAGAAGAGCAATTCTTGGCACTTGACTAGCAGGTGGGATCGGTTGGTAGGACACGTTCTGAGGCATCAAGAGATCATCAATTTCGTATTGGAGGGAGGTACGGAGCATAAAAATCGTAGAGGGGGGACGAAGGCATGAATACACTAAACAAATTCAGAAGGACTTAGGTTGCAGTAGTTACTCGGAGTGGAAGAAACTTGCACAGCATAGAGTAGCCTGGAGAGCTGCATCAAACCAGTCTGTGGACTGAAGACCCAAACAACAATAACAACAGTGCAATATAATGTTAATAAATGAAATGTTGAATTTTATAATGTGACATTTATCGTAAGATAGTAATTAAGTAAAAATAAATGAAAATAATTACTTAATTACTATTAGAGTAGGAGAAAATAAAGGTGTTATGGAAAGTGGAGCGCACATCAATTACATTTATCTGAAACAGCATATCGAAATGTGGTCATGGATTACTTGAATGTGCATGCATAAAAGTATAACTCAGGCAATAACTATGGAACATTCTGAAAATAGAAAAGAAAAATGAAACTAGGATATAATAGCTTTTGGCCACAGTAAAGTGCTTTCCAAGGATGTTGAAAACGAAGTACAACAGCATATTCTTATACTTCAACAGACGCTCTTCGACGGACGTGAGGAAACTTGTGTTTGACATTCCAGGAGGGAGAGTATTGTCCCTCAATTTCAATACAGAAGAGGCCATAGCAGGCAAAAAAATTGTCAGAAGGTTTCCAAGTAAAAAATGTCACTGCATCCGTGGTAAATGTTGAAAGATTTAAACAACTCTTAGCTAAGGCGCATCGGAGCTGCACATTAGTCCACTCAAAAATGAAGCTAACGGTAGAGAAGAAACTCCACCTGTCGAATGGAAACGTAAAACAGAGCGTATACATCGCGAATTGTATGACAAAGATCGAACGGAAGAAATGATCCGCTGCATGAGATGCAAATTGTGGATTCAAGTAATCGTGTCCAGATATGGGAAAAGGAGGGAAAAATTTATGTTGCAATACCTGAATATGTAAGAACCAAAAGTAAGGAACGTTTCCGATGTAAGAACCGAAAGTATGGAACGTTTCCTTAAACTTAGACTAGTACATTTCTTTAAGGTCAGTGACACAGTTTAGAAGGGAGGTAAAGTTTATGCACCAACTGGTACAAATTAGGAAATCAGATCCCTATCTGTTATCACTGGCAGATGATTAGCAAATTAAGTTCAAAAATGGTTCAAATGGTTCTAAGGTCTATGGGACATAACATCGGAGGTCATCAGTCCCCTAGACTTAGAAATACTTAAACTTAACTAACCTAAGGACACCACACACATCCATGCTCGAAGCAGGATTCGAACCTGCGACTACAGCAGCAGCACGATTCCGGACTGAAGCGCCTAGAACCGCTGGGACACAGCGGCCGGCTAGCAAATTAAGTGCAGTATGTTTATTTTTCTCGGAGTTTCCTGTCTTTAAATCAGATGCCAAGAACAACATTCTGCATTTGAGGATAACATTGTGTGAACAATTTCGTAACTTGTTGTTTGGGGTAAAATAATTAAAATCTCTAAATGTTACAGTTGAGGCAACATTCCCCTGCATATTATAAGTACGTAGACGAAGTTATAATAGACATATGAATGTATTGCAAAGCCGTAATATGAAATCAGGAAGGCGGAAACGACGGTGGTAAACCAAGTATGTAGTCTGTAAAACCTCAGAAGGTAGCGAGATGATAAGATATAAACTGAATACGAAATTACTTCATTGATCTTGGCACTGAATGTAACCAGTGGACCCGATAGTTAAATGATATTAACATAACAAACATTTATTATCAGGTCCTTGGCTTACCTCCATGGCCAGTTTTACCTGATGTCGGCATATGCCGAAACGCGCCACTTTGCATCAATGTAATTATTATTTAGTTAATGACTTATTTCCTTGCGACCTACCCAGCTTCCTACACGGTATATAAACGGAAAGTATTACAGTGCCAAAATGACAGTCCGTGTTCTGACTTTGCTATTTTGGATATAATGTTACAAATGGTCAAACCGTTCAGTGATAGCTACTATGTCATTAGTTGTTTTGTTGTTTTTTTACTCCTAAAATATACTACCACAATTTGGTAGCATATGTAGCAGCCAATCTGCAAACTGATGTGGATATTGTAGAGAATTGGCAGACCTATTGTAAGGCGAAAATGATTTCATGATTAGGCGAATAGTACGGTATGTTTGACGTGGAAAGTGGTGAGCGGCGCTTAGCGGGGCAGTATCTGGCCACGTTGCGTGGCGCCCGCCGGCGCTCGGCGCGGCGACTGGCGCGTCACGGCGCGGCGCGCCCCTCCGCCTCCGCCGCCGCCGCCGCCCCCGCCGCCCCCACCCGGCGGCGCGCCCCCACCACGGTCCCGTCTGCGCGGCGCTCTGCCCCTGCGCCGCCGCCTAGCCGCCGGCTGCCGCCGCGGCGCCCCCTACTTGTACTGTAGCGTATATATTTTCATTGATTGCGCTGGCGTCGTGAGGTGTGACACGGTCGGCGCTCCACTGGCACGGCAGCGCGAGGCGAGCAGCGGCGCCGCAACCGCCAGTACTAGCGGCAGCAGCAGCAGCAGCAGTAGCAGTCGCGGAGCCCGGTGCTCTCGCAGTAGGACGTTCGGGCAGGCACGCGCACGCTCACGTACGTAGCCGGCTGACGGCGGAGCGACGGACTGTGCTCGCGGTGCGGTCGTCGCCGGGACCGGCACCACGTGGTCGTGCGCGCGTTGCGGTGATGCGGCTGCGCTAGGCAGCTGTAGCGGCAGCACCAAGAGCCCTGTGCTGCTGGGATACGTGTACCCGTGCGCGGCTGCGGTGTGGAGGCCGCGCCGCTGCGACTGCAGGCTGGCGCGCGCCGCGCCCTATCCCGCGCCCTCGCAGCCTTTCTACCATCTGCGGGCCGCCTCCGCCGCCGCCGCCGCCCCCGCAGCAGCAGCAGCAGCCGCCGCCGCCCCCGCAGCTGCCGCCGTCGCGACCACAGTAGCCACAGCAGCAGCGGCCGGACAGCCGCAGCCGGTGCCCACGTGCGCCCGCTGCAGGGCCCACGACCCGCAGGCCGCGGCCCCCGCCGCCCCCGCCGCCCCCGCAATCCCGGCTGCCGCCCCGGAGGACATTGTGGCCACCGCGACGCCGACGCCCATGTTGTTCGTGCCGTTCTCGGTGCCTAGCTTCGCGCCGCCGCCGCCCCTAGCGGGCACGGTGGCTGCCGCCACGGCCGCCACCGCCGCCTCCAACAGCCCGTCTGCTGCCGCCGCCGGAGGAGCCGCCGCCGCCGCCGCCGCTGCCGCCGCCGCAGCCGCCGCCGCTGCCGCGTCCGCCCCCGGCAAGGTAACCACGTGGCCGCCATGTGCTCGGCCGGTGCGCGCGCCACTCGGGCACTTGTTTACCGATGCCACGTCTGAGGCGCTGCCGCATGTTGCCCTCCAGCGACAGACGAATGTAGCCAGAGCAGGTCTTCTGCCCCTCCCACTGTCCCAATGTTTTCCAACTACACTTCAGGAATGTGTTAACGCGCCACATGGGTGACCTATTTCCCACCGCAAACTTTGAATAAAAGAAAAATAACGTGACCTCTACGTCGGTCGTTTGTTTACATAACAGCCGCCACGTTTGTTGTTCCATGTGATCGTTTGTGTATCCATCAAAAGCGGACAAACTCAAATGTGTCACACTTCTACCGTTACTGTCTGTTCTAAATCAGTAAAAACGTGACGTGAGTCGTAAATACATATCGATAACGTACTTAAATCAGTTTCGAACAGATGGAAAGGATATGTCACAGTAGACGCTTGTTTAAGCTGCTGCTCATTACTCGGGTATGCTACTGTATCAGGATGAGATTAGATGTTTGCCAGTTAGGCAACGACTCTTTTATGGCAATTTTCCGCGTAGTTAAAAGAACCCAGGCAAAGAACGCAGTCGTGGACTGCAACATTCCTCACTTGCCGTTTGCGACATTATGGGCGTGTTACTCTGACATTCAGAAGCCGTGCATTTGAAACCTCGAAAAAATAGTTTTCCGTCAGACATGAGATATGTGGACAGTTTAAACGCAATGGAAAACTATTATCTTTTCACCAGTTTGCTTCTTTCGAAAATGCCTTAAGATCCAACTATGGAAATCATATGTTTACGGACAAAGTTACCTCAAGGTGTCTTCTGGAAAGATGAGGCCCATATAACTGTACTGAGAACACTTCGCGCAGAGAAATGCAGTGACTTGCGAAGTACTGATGTTGTTATTTACATAAGAACTTAACGCTACAATTTGTAGAAACTCATTCGTGGTCCATCTTGACAAACAGAGGCAGTGCGAGTTGTATATTCATGTATGATGACGGTTTGCTGTAACTGTTGCTACTGCACAATAATGGGTTCTGTATGCGAATGCGGACTTCCTGAGATGGAACATTTAATCTCCGGAGGCTTATATTCTATTCTGAATTTGGCTATATACAGGCTACACTAATCCTATATTATGTACAGCTGCCAGACTTTTTCATCCATATACAAAACTGTCTTTCATGGAGCTAGTCAAACAGTATATCTTTCATGTGAACTACAAACATTTTATTATGACTAGGCGTAATACAAACAGCCATTTCAGGTAAGAAGGAATGCTATTTGCAAAAGAATGTTAGTAAGAGCGCTTGTGTTTCTAATGCAAATGTATTGCATCTAGTTTTAGGTGCAAGAATAATATCTCACAAGTTCTTGAGCGCCCATAATTATATTATACTTTCGAATGCAGACGCTACTTTAAAAAGCGACATTCACAGAGAAACGAATATAGGCAAGTATCTCATTTTCTTCAAATTAACTGTCGGTGAATTAGCGACAAGTTATTAGTTTTAATGGAATATCTGTTAACAGACTACATCGAATTGAGTTGCTTACATTACCTAGCTGTTGTCACCCATCACAGAATTTTACATGTATCTCATTACTAATATTAATCAACCACCATTGTGTTTCAACTTGTTTAAATATTGTCAGCAGCAAAAATATTTAAATACGTTCTCTTTCTCCCCAAAGGCTAATCTCAAATCTTACACAGATGCACTCACGTGTGTTCTACATCTGTTTCTAGGATCTTCACATGTAGGTGAAAACGTTGGCTTACTGCACCAACTAGAATGTTCCAGTATTGAGGAAGTCAATCTTAAAGCTAAACTGTCGGACATCTTGGAGTACAACGAGGGTTAAGTGCTCCTGCAGTCTGCTTCTAGATGGTGATACAGTGTAATAGGGCAAAAACCAGTTTCCAGTCATTGATACTTCAGAGATAGTTCTTGTAGCATTGTAGTTCTAAGACTGATTTTAATAAATGTGTTCAAACTCGTTACGACTCAACAGTTACCCATAGTTACATTTCAGCTTAACTGCTATGTACGTTTTAAGAAACCAATATCGGCTGATGAATAGAGAAAGAAGCGTTTATGAAAGACCTTAAAATTTAGTATATTTGATGCTTTTGTTATTTTTATTCCCATACTAGTCTGCTTTCTCTCCAGCCATGACTACAATTCATTTATAGTACCATACAAAAATTACGTGAAGGTTATGCACATTTGCTTGCAGTACCCTGGCATCTCCATTCACAAATAGCCATCCACTGTAATGAATGGTTCGCTTACATTAGTTATTCACGTACGAGCATGAATGATACGAGTGTAGGTCGTTTAATCGCTGTTCATTTAGTTTTCAGGTGAATAACATTCCTTCTGTCTGGCCTCGTATCCGCCCGTATCCATTGATACCAATGTATTTCCATCGTCATTCTTCAAAGGATGCTTATGATTGTGTGATACATTGTTTGCTCTTTATTTGGCACACAGAGGAAAAACATATTTAATAAATAAAGAAGGAAGTTGAGAATTCATTGAGAGAACAGTGACATCTCGTCCTACATGCTTCCATCTCCTACATATACCGTGATTCTATCCCTTTAATACATGTATAAGCCTGGGATTGACCAATACAGTTATTAACCTGTACATTCTCGATTCTGTTACTAAATGGTATATACAAACGAAAACATCTGACCTGGCAGGGGCTTAATATATTACATCCATTTGTGAGGGGTACTAAAATGACGATGTGTACTGTTATAGATGTGAATTATGCATCTACGAGAAGGCTGATGAAACGATAAGAACTCATGAGATGTGTTACCTTTGATAGCCCCAAGTAAAGGCAAATTCCAAAAAAAATATGTAATACAAACAAAAATAAAGTACACATTGCCTTAGATTCGGTTACATATCATCACTGTATCTAAATATTAACGCAAGAACAATAATTTCGCCAATACCATAGATGAATGTTGTAGTTAGAAAGAACGCTTCCACCTCTTGAATACCAGTATTTAACTGTTAGAATCTTCCAGCTGAATAGTTAACAACGTACAGAGCAACGCTATTTCTGTGGTAGTGGTGCCCTTTGTTGTATACATATATGGAACGTTCTTACAGGGATACTGGAGATGTTACGATTTTACAGTTTTACAATACAAAGTATGATCCGTATAACAGAACATTTCCTTTCTTAACTGTCAACTTTGACAAGGACGGCGCAGGATATAAATAAGTTGAGTAAACTATCCAATATAAATCCGCTATAGTGTTAGCAGGGACATGTTCACTGTACACAATCAAGTAATAAATTGCTACATGAGGTACCTATTTCAGCTTACAAGATTTCTACAGAATTTACGAATATAATGCAAATTGCTTTAGCGATAAAACACTTGAGGTATATTTTACCATCCACTGTATTTGAAATGTCTCTGAATTGTAATGTATTCAGTAGTGCCTACTGCCATTAATCTGACTTTAAAATTGTTGTACAGCATTCCAAACTGTCGCTACTGAAGAAAAAGTTCTGAGTAAATTCCATTCATTTCTATGATATCAGCAAAAGGATGATGCAAGTCAGGACGTGTAATGCAAGAGAGATGCATGGTGATAGTACATGGAAGAAAAACATCCAGAAAAATAATATTTTGAAGTGTGCCTTAAACATACACATATTTACTGATAAGCCTCACCACTTCTAATAACAGACACGTGTTTCTTTAACAATACAAGAAATATAAGGATTCGAGTGAAGCAGCTGGGACATCACTTTGCATTATTGCGTTAATAAACGCATATTTTCCTTTAAAAAGGTGAATGTCCTTGAAGAACGTCATCGATAACTGACTGTAAGCACAAATCTGTACATAAAGGGCTGTAGTCTTCGTGTTTCCGCGCTTTTATTTCAATGATATCCTGCACACTTTTCCAGAGTGAATTAGCAAACAAATCACGTATATCGACAAGAACTACTGTTCTTAAAACGATGCCAAAGAGCGCCTGTGTAGACACTAATGCTGCAGATGAAATGTACCAGCCGACCACCGTTTCTTCTACAACATAACACATGCAAAACGTTTTGTTCACATAAACTATCCATCAAAATTTTCCTATATGGTCTAAAATCAACAGTCTCCTCTCATGTCACTAGGCTTCAAACCTTTTACAGCCCCATGCTACTACAGAGCATGCAATTAGACATCAGAATTCTTAATGAGAATCTCTTTCAGTGTCAGTTAATGCTGTTTACCTAGAATGGAGTCAATGAATTTCATGGTAGTTGTTGGTGACTGTATGGATTGGAAACTGATACAGTAATTTGTCTCCATAGCCAGTTCGCCAAATGCTGTTCCTTGCTTTTTTGTGTAACCAACATGTTATGTGTATTGTTATTGGAGATCCAGTGAATGTTTCGTGTTTGCTTACGTACCCCCGCATGATCTCTCATTTTAATGAAGTTTCCACCACTGTTAACATTGAATAGACCTACTAGTGAGTTTTCATCCTAGTTTTGTAGTAAGATCTTCAAATATTTTGGCAACCAAGTTTCTCTCCTTGCAGCAGGTACAATTTCCCATGTATCCCATGAGAAGCATTCCCCAGGTGTAGAAAGAAGTCAATATACTTTAATTAACTATAAGCACAATAAAATACAAAGGAGCATAATTATTCAGTAATAGCTGGAATTAAATTACACTTGAATGCATTGGTTCTTGACGATCTCTTTGACCATAATATTCACTAGAGTAGCATTTGTACTATGTACCGATTCTTAATTGATCTTAAATCTTCATTATTAAGTTAATGTGTCAATAACCGCCTGTGAGCACCGCAGGGGGTCCGATTTCATTGCATTGCTTGCTTTCATTCGATGTTTTATGTAAGTCACAGCTGTTAGATCACACTTCTATTTTCAGAAAATATTTTGGTAAAATATTTCTCTGCTACTCATTATCGAGAGGAAATCCATACAACAAACCAATTTACTTGTACTTCAAATGATATACACTCCTCACGTAACTGATCTGATCCTTATAATTAGATCTAAGGTGCGATTCTCCCACTTCAGACTGTGACCTATTTGCAGCCCCATACCATAGCACTCTACTTCTTGCATTTCATTTTCGAATAGGTTACAATTAATTATCTTCTTTTTTTGTTAAATGATCAGAATAGTGGGACGACTATCAATCTAGACTTTGTACTTTTTATATTTATACTTCAACACAGAGCCTAATGTCAGTAGCTATAGCATGATGTTTATTTTGAAATGTCTCTACTTGTAGTAACTGCAAAATAAACACTCCTCCATTTTGTCATAGAAAAACAGGTAATTGGAAGTGTACTGCCGCATGTAGAAAATAAAATCCTTGAAAGTGCTACGTCAGTTATTAAATAAGTCGACAATTTTTAATGTCTTTGACGTAATATCTAAAGGAAAACTCAAAATACTTCCAAAATTCTTAAGTGAGAAACGTAAATTAGTTCAGTATTATTAACTTTTTCAAAGTGAAGGAAATCTTTGGTAGAGAAATAAGAAAGGCACAGGGCTCATTACATTCTCATATTAAATACACCCTCAATGCCGATGACGATTCACACATTGTCATTTGAGAAGAGACTGATTTTTTTGCAATGTAGATTCTTTTCTGAAATATTCATAGCTGACGTAATTACAGCCCTCAGTAAATGGTGAGACAATATGAAAAATAATAATCGCAAAAAGAAATATTACATATATGTCCTTCATAGACGATTTAATTCGTATCATACATCTATCCTTTCATAAATCATTCTTAATTATCACACACATATCGGAATATGAAGGTGTAAGAGTGGTCTTATGTGGTACAAGAGGCTATTTAAAACTTACGTTCATGACGTTTTGTTCCTCTCTCTACTTTTAGGTAACAATATTGTTACTTGAGATATCTGCTTCCCATAGCCCTGGATAAATAATCCTTTAAAATGAAGAAGTGATGGTCTTCATTTTGCAGTACATTGAGAAGGTGAACTTAATAAGAAAAAGAGACAGAACTAACGTTCTGAGGCTAAGGTTATATACCAATGTGTAAATGTACTGTTTTGACCTCTTTTCTATTTGCAGTGCTGAAGAGCTAACTGACTGACTGCTACTACAAACTGAATGCTATTTTGGTTTTAAATAGAATATAAGCATGATTACTGTTCACCGCATGTTGCAAAAGAGTTCGTGTCAATCATGAATGGGACATTTATATTTACTCTGTGCTCCTGTTTTAAACAGGCGAAGCTATTTTCTGGAAAGCATGGAGAATATATGAAGTTGGTTTTAGTAGCAAAAAATTCGTTTTGGGTGATGGTGTGTATATTCCATATTCATTTTCTCCATTATCATAGAACAAAACTGTTATAACAGTCATAGTAGCAATGTAAAAATAATTTCTAGGCTAAGGATTCAGATAGTGAAAGCCTGTCTGTAGTTGGTAGAAGACTAAAATTTTCAATGTGGTGTTAAGAAGTCATCAGCTAAGGTATCAGTATTGGTTCAAAAGTCTTATGTTCATATAAAGGAAAAGACTGTTACTAACAATACTGGATAACATCGTAAAAAGGGTTGTATGTGACTGCATACACATATTTCTAGGTAAAACGAATGGTGAATTAGCATGGATCGAATACAAATAGTTCACTTTTTTTCCAATTAAGATTCTCATAGTATATTCTGAGGCATAATTTCTTTTACATTTCATCTTATGAACTGCCTATTACTAGATTACCATGTGCAAATAATAAAATAACACGTCGTAAGTTGTTGAACCACACAAATCTCTTTTCCTAGTTTATTCGTAAGTAGATCTGGGTACTGACAGGATACTTCCTTTTAATGTCATTCAGTTAAAAGCGAAAATACAGTCTTAACCATCTAATGGCATGCAAGCAATCATTACATATTTTGTTATATGTATTAGAAAAACACTGGGAAGTTTCATAGTCGTAAAAAATATATTTGGACAGTACGGCATAGAGAGGAAACACAACACTACAATTGCGTTTATGGGTAATTGAGTAATTTTGAGTTTCAGATTAATCCTTGCAATTCGAGGAGGTAGAGGATGCTGTACACCCACCTTTTTAAAATAGTGTAGCCTAGTTATATACTTTACATTTTAAAATTAAAGAAAATTTTCCTATTTTAATCCTTCATCACTTTAAAATTGCAATTAATGTTATTAAAACTGATAAAAATTAAACTGAAAGCAATTAAAGTAAATAATTCTTATACAAGTATCTGTAACTGTTTGAATTTTTCGGAAAAATTTAATTAAAAAAATTAAGTCTAAATGAATTATACAACTTTTTAGAACAAACGGCAAAATAACATTTTCAAGTTCAGGACCCTTCTTACACATCTATACATCTTTAAAAAGTTTTTTGTGGAAAAAGCTCAGTGAAATCTAACGAAATTTGTAATTTTTAAGGTTTTCCTCGGCATTCTCGAAGTACTCTTCATCTCTGTGTATACATTTCGGAATTAGCATTTGTACTGTTAAAACTGTGCTAAAAGATATTTTCAGGTTCAGGACACTACTTATGCGCCAGTATAAATTTAAAAAAAGAATATTTTGGCAAAACGTAACACCAATTAATGATTTCTTTTTTCATTTTGATGCTGAATACGAAGTACTCCCCTCTCCTCCTTTAGCAGTGCTCACTATAAAAAATGCATTAATATTGCTAGGGTTAAAGGGACGTCACTCTTTAACCAATGATTTCAAAGGCCTTTTAAATGGTCTAACGATATTTAATAAAAATGAAATGTTTTTTCTACAGCTTCTCAGGTGTGACCTACCTCCTACTTTCAGTGTCGGAAAAATTTGGTTTACAGTTACATGTGTGTAAACTAGAATTGAGGTACAGAAATAATAATAAATGTGCGAGTATGGTATAAGATAATTATTGCCGGTTTGGACCAGAGTAGCGTACGAATTTATTCTATGGTCTTTAAGCATCACAAAAAATAGAGGAAAGTCAGAAACTAAAACAAAAGACATAACCCCTTACATACATGAAAATAAATTTTAAGATGATTAGTTTTTTGAGAGAGCCCAACAGAGTAGTCATGCAGAGACATAAATTTAATAACTATTGACGTGCTATCAACTCAGAGATTTACGCTGTTATAATGCTTCATAATTTTATTGACAACACAGTATTTCTTTTGTTTATAGCTTTCCTGATTGTCTCTGGCCGTCCTGACTTCGTATAAACAACATAGTGCAGTGTACTGTGTATTCATATATCATATGTTGCAATCATTCTTCATCAGCCTGTTAGTTGTAACATGCACAGATCGTGGGACCTACTGATTACCAGAAGATGGTCGAAGCCTGAAAATAGGTAGTACACTTATTAGTGCAGTTTTAAAATCGTGGATGAAAGCAAATGATCGCATAAGTACAACAGATTCAAGAAAACATCTTCCACTAGTCGGGAAGTGTAGTAAGGGCTGCACATAGTGACATTCTAGCTTCAAAAAAGAATTGGACGTTCTCTTAACGCACTCACAGGAAACACATGGAGATAGGCTTTCTGGGATGTCTCCTCAACGAATTTCTGTCCCAGCACTCCCATTTCCACCAAGCAAGCCATGACCTGGCACGAGCAGCTTGTTTTTAATATTTTAACTCCGGTTATTTCACGGTTGCGCCGCGCATCTCCTCGGGCAATTTTACCCACGGACCGTAATAATTGTAATTGGCGCAAAGGCCTTTGAAGTCGCAGCAATTTCGGCGCACCGCTCCTCCTTCGGTAGACAGCGAAATTACTCTTTCATTTCGTCCAAAAATGGGAGCTTTCATGTAGCTTAATGTTATTTGGCGAGCGTTCCGCATTCGCAGCGGGAGCAGAACGGACCCTTCGCAGGAGAAGCTAAAGCGAGATGTGCATGGGAGCCCCAACATGTTTTGTCACCACAGTCAAAGCTATATACGTGGAGAAGGTGTATACGGACACTGGTCTTTCCTTACCTGCGGGCCATAAGAACGGGAAATTGCTGTATGTATCTAACACTTCTACAGTTCGAAGAGTACGAAATGACTTGTGGTCCTGATATTGCTCGGGAAGGTGACCAGTGAATTCATAGTGACGCAATGCGCCCCCCCCCCCTACCCCCGATTTTGTTGATGTTATCCAGTTACATTCTTAAAAAATTAAAACTGATAAGAGGTCACACTATAAGCTAAGAATAGCCAAATGTCGCAGCATGTCAGAACTCTCTTCAATTCAATTACCCTACCAAATATCAAAGTAAATCACTCGTATGTGATCTTAGATGAGATACGTAAGCAAGGGCAGACTGTCACACTGTGCAGAGAATCTCTATCTACAAACAAATTTTCACTTAAATAAGCCAAACCCAAATCTAGTCATTAACCCTGCCGTGTCATCATTTTTCTAATTTAGTTCAGCACTGTATCAACTCCAAAACTGCATATGTCTGGAACTAGCCACCATTAATTTTTCCGTAAGACATGTTTCGCACTGCATTACTTGATCAGGTCAGTCCTTTTCATGTAATGTGATTCCCGCACATACAGTTTTCATTATTAGTCCCTAGCCACTGGCATATGAATATCTCTCTTCACATATGAAATACCTGTCACAGGTTCTTAATTGAAATATAGCGTCTTTACTGTATCTAGGCATAGCTCTAAATCTTACCACATCTGCATCACTAATCTGCAGTTAACACTTAAGTGACTTGTACAGGTTTCATTGAACCAGATTCATCCTATTCTCTACTATTTGACTCTCTAAGAGCGCACGGAAAAAAATGAACACTTAAATCATTCCATGCCAGCTCTGATTTCTCTTATTTTATTACAATTATCATGTATCCCTTCGCATGTGATCGTTAGAGATTGAAATTTCCTGAGCAGATCTCTCCGCAACGAAAACTGCCTTTTTTTAATGATTGCCACTCCAATTCGCTTGCCATATCCGTCAAACTCTCTCCACTATTTCTCGACAGTGCAAAACGAGTCACCCTTCTTTGATCCTTTTACTAATTCTTCCAATAAACCTACCTGATAGGGATCCAACACTGCACAGCAAGCGTATTGGAGCCCGTCTCATCAGTAGACCTGTTGCATCTTCAAAGTGTTCTCTTAACACAATGCACTTGACTTGCATTCTGTGCAACTTTATCTATGTGATCGTTTGAATCTAAGATTTTTGGAATTGTAATTCCTAGGTATTTACTTGAATTGGGAGTATTTAGATTTATTTCAGTTATCGTGTAGCAGAAATTGTATGTATTCCTCTTAGTACTCGTGTGGTTCATCCCATACTTGTTATTCTTAATTTTTTGCATCATACACGTGTTTTGTCTAAATCACTTTGTACTTAATTTTCATCTTCTGCTGACGTTACTAGACGATAAATGACAGCATCATCTGCTGGCAATCTACGATGGGTGCAAGTTGTCTCCTACATCGTTTATATATATTAGAAACAGGAGATGGCCTATAGCACTTACCAGCGAAACACCACAAATAACTTCTTCTGTTTTATTCGACAACTTTTCGTTAATTACTACGAATGATGATCTTTCTGAGAAGATATCATGAACTCAGTCGCATCAATGAGAAGATACTCCAGAGACACTTACCCTGACTAGAAACCACCTGTGAGGAACAGTATCGAAAGTCTTTTGGAAACCTAGAAATATGGAATCGACTTGAGACCCTCCTGTAGATTGCATCCACTATGTCGCGAGAATAAAGAGCTAGTTGTGTTTCACAAGGACGGTATTTTCTGACTGCGTCAACAAATCGTTTTTCTCGAGGTAATTCACAACCTTCCATCACATTGTACGTTCCAGAATCCTACAGCCAGTTGACATGAATTACAGGGTTCTACAGTTCAGCTGATACTTCTACTTACTTTCTTCGTTATTGGTGTGACCTATGCTACTATCTAGTACTTAGGTACATGATTGTTAAATATTGAGCTATCATATCAGCAACTCTGAGAGGAATCTGTTTGGTATACAATTCGGATTTCAGAACTTGCCGTAAATGATTTAAGCAGATTTGCTACCCCGAAATTTCTATTTGTAATTTACTCATGTTGTGTTGGCAGCAGTTCGTGATTCGAAATCTAGAATATTTACTTCGTCGTCTTCGGTAAGGTATTTCGGAAAACGCAATTTAGGAAGTCTGCTTTAGTGGCATTTTCATCGGTTGCATTACCCCGCAGTCGTGATGTGAAGGTATTGCTTGTGTCTTGCAGCTGATGTATGTTCACTTACAATCAGATTCTCTTTGAATTTTCTGCTAGATTTCGAGATAGTGTTTCGTTGTAGAAAATATTAAAAGCATCCGACACTATCATTTGATCTAATTTTCGAGTTTCTGTGAAACCTCGCTTATCTTGGGGATATTTTGTATTTGGCATGCTAATTTCGTTCCTTGAGCAACAGTTTTGTTTCCTGTTGTGAGTACCATGGGGTGTCATTTCAGTCTGTTATAAATGTATTTGGTGTAAATCTCTCCGTTACTACCAGTAATGTTACTTTGCATCCAAGGCATATTTGCTCTATGCTTTCATATTTACTACGAAAGAAATGGAGATTGTTTCTGCAGAAGGCGTCTAGTGAATTTCTATCTCATTTTGTAAACATGCGTATTTTTCCTTTATGTTTGGTGAGAATACTTGTTATGGTATTCATTAGCTCTACAATGTCTTTTGTGGTCAGTAACCCCTGTACCAGTCATAATGCTCCATATTTGCTCGGGATTATTTGCTGCTACAAGGTTGAGTATGTTTATAGGTTCATTTACACTTCTAGTGGGCTACTAAAATAATTTTACCAAGTAATTTTATGATAAAACATACATTACGGCTTCGAATGATATGTTATGCTTATAACTGAACTTAAACATGTATTTTCACCAATGTATCGAGTGTATATTGAAGTCACCACCACGTATAGTTGAATGAGTGGGGTACTTTATTGAAATGAGATTAAAGTCTTCATTGAACGGTTCAGCAACTGTATTATCGGGAGGTCGGAAAAGGAACCAATTATTAATTTATTCCGGTTGTCAAGTATAACCTCTCCTTATACTAATTCACAGTAACTATCAGCTTCTGGTCTGATACAAGATAAATTATTTCTAACAGCACCAAACACAACACCACCAACTGTATTTAATCTTTCCTTTCTGAACACTGTAAGGTCTTTGGTAGTGATGTCGCCTGAAATTATCTCCATATTTAGCCAGCTTTCAGCAACTGTTGTTATTTGTGCTTCAGTATTTCCTATTAGCGCCTAGAGCTCTGGTGCTTCCCCAACATAGCTACAAGACTTAACTACTCTAACAAATATGGTTCCTAGGTCCTTTGTTTGACCCACACCTTCTTAGACTGAGACTCTCTCTGTTCTTACCCATTTCAATCATACAACACTGGAACGAAGTGGCCAGCAACACTCTGTGCTCAAGAGTCTTTCAAATGTTTCCATATTATTTAAGGGGTAGCTTCCCTTTGAGCATATCCCAGCTGCCTCCTTACTTTCAAATCTCTCAATCTTTCTGAACACAGTCTCAATTTACTTAGTCCCATTTGTTCATTTTCTTTGTTCCTCCTCTTCTGATAATTAAACCTCATTTTCTGTCATTCTTCCCTTGAATAGTTAGCTTCTTTTATTCCTTCTACACTGCCTCGTGTTTCTATTACTATAGTCTTTCCCCCCTTCGACTAGGAGTTTACGACATGAGAACACTAAAACTGTATAAATGAAGCTATCATTTTATAATATTATATACATTACTTTTGTTAGTACTATGTATACCTGAACTACTGTGGAAGTGGTAACCCTCTAAGGTTATCTCAATACATACAAGAGAGAACTATGAGGCCCTAATCTTGTACGTTTAATTCTTTGAGGGCAGATATGACGATCTGACTTCTAGAAATTTCGTGTTAAGCGCTCCAGGAGAATACTGTCTAACTTTAATGATTCTCTAGCAAGTTCTGCTCTCAATGCAAAGAGCAAATAATTTACGTGCGAGGTTGTTCTTCTAGTGACATTTTATGAAGTATGTTTAGAAACATGAATTACTTTTAAATGGTTCAGCTGAAAAACAATCATTTTGGTATCCTGAACATATTTCATCGCACTGCCTCACTTTCACTCCGGTGCTCTGCGTTTAACGGTCTTTAATTAGAGAGTTCTACACGTCTGAAGTACTGTGTTGCGTCAGTTCTCAGATTTTTACGATCTCTAAAAATTATATGGCGGTCTTACTCAATTAAAAAGAGTTATATAGTTTCTCAATTGCCTGTTTCTTTTCACCCTGCTGTATTTTTGACGCAGTACAACACTCAGCAAAAATATTATCTTTGCATGAATGAATAATCCTCGAGACTGAGATAAATCTTTGAGGGGCAAACAAAGATGCAACTCATTATATTAAAGAATGGCACTGTTTATTGAAAATTTTTCTATCTAGGAAACAAGCCCTGTCATGAGGAACTCATAACATCCATTAGCATTAAACGAATTCAAGTGTCCGTTTGCTAAACACAAGAAATTGTTCCAAGCTCGTTCTTTAGCGCCAGCAGATTAGAGAACCTGTGAAAACTTGTAGAAACTGTTTTCTTACGAAGATTTTTCCAGAGCTGAGTAATTTTTTTAACTAGCAAGTTCAGTACCAGACCTTCGTCATTTAATTTTCAATACAGATTAAGTAGTGATCAAAATATATACATACAAGTGCATAATACCACAGTGTCTCCTCATATCGTGTATAGAACGGATACTGTTCTTATGGGATGTACCTTTAACCTTAAAATTACCCGGCTACATTTTTTGTATACTTCTATGCAGTGAAGCGAACATAAGTTTCAGTCACACAATGGATAGATCTAAGATAATTTATTCTTATTATTCACAATCACTTTTGGATGTAACGAGGCATGCACGTCTTATACGAGAACTAATTTATTGTTATTTGATCGAAAGTAAAACTGTAGCCACATGAAAATAAAGAATGCAGTACTTTTAACATGAAGAGCTTATTACATGCTAAGTGGATTCCTCCCATGTAGTGTGTTGATGACATGCCAGGGTAGAGTCTGGAATGTTTTAACGTGAATGTAATTGACTCCGTAAGCCCACCTACCGTTTTGGGTAAGATGTGGGTTCAGCACTTCATGCCAATACCGAAACTTTACATAAGAGCTTTGGGTTGAAGGAGGCAACTATACGTTGAAGCAGATGAAGAAGATTTCATCTAATTAAAGGTAATGCATCATGTTTTATTGGATGTTAAGGGGGTTCTGTTTTATTGATTATCTTGGAAACACTACAGCAAATATTGGTAAATACTTTGTACATACCAGTTATATGAAATAACATATGGACAGAAGAGCAGAGAACTATAATTTCTTAGCCCTAGACAATACAACTTTAGGGTCGTTGTTTTGAAAACAGAAAAATGAAGGTTTGGTTCGTGAATTTAATATCCACTTCATCAAACATGATTTCCTTTTAGTTACTCGTATATACAAGCAAATTTACAGTCAGGGCAGCTTGTGAGTCAAGACAAGAAGTTGCCATTGCAGTAGAAGTGTATAATGCAGAGCTTTCACTGCTGTAGTCTAGGGACAGTGCTATTTTACCAGAAAACATTGGAAGCCTGCAGAACATAGCACGAAAATAGGTATGGGTGCGACCAAAAGTACGAAATTCTTTATTGCCAGGTTTCAGTATTGTCTCCTTACCCTCAAACCTATCAGTCTTCTTATATGTTTAAGTGTACTGAACTGAACAGAAAGTTCATATACATTTCGTGTTGTTGTTGTTGTGGTCTTCAGTCCTGAGACTGGTTTGATGCAGCTCTCCATGCTACTCTATCCTGTGCAAGCTTCTTCATCTCCCAATACCTACTGCAACCGACATCCTTATGAATCTGCTTAGTGTATTCATCTCTTGGTCTCCCTCTACGATTTTTACCCCCCACGCTGCCCTCCAATACCAAATTGGTGATCCCTTGAAGCCTCAGAACATGTCCTACCAACCGATCCCTTCTTCTGGTCAAGTTGTGCCACAAACTTCTCTTCTCCCCAGTCCTTTTCAATACCTCCTCATTAGTTATGTGATCTACCCATCTAATATTCAGCATTCTTCTGTAGCACCACATTTCGAAAGCTTCTATTCACTTCTTGTCCAAACTATTTATCGTCCATGATTCACTTCCATACATGGCTACACTCCATACAAATACTTTCAGAAATGACTTCCTGTCACTTAAATCTATACTCGATGTTAACAAATTTCTCTTCTTCAGAAACGATTTCCTTGCCATTGCCAGTCTATATTTTATATCCTCTCCACTTCGACCATCATCAGTTATTTTGCTCCCCAAATAGCAAAAGCCCTTTACTACTTTAAGTGTCTCATTTCCTAATCTAATTCTCTCAGCATCACCTGACTTAATTCGACTACATTCCAATATCCTCGTTTTGCTTTTGTTGCTGTTCATCTTATATCCTCCTTTCAAGACACTGTCCATTCCATTCAACTGCTCATCCAAGTCCTTTGCTGTCTCTGACAGAATTACAATGTCATCGGCGATCCTCAAAGTTTTTGTTTCTTCTCCATGGATTTTAATACCTACTCCAAAGTTTTCTTTTGTTTCCTTTACTGCTTGCTCAATATACAGATTGAATAACATTGGGGAGAGGCTACAACCCTGTCTTACTCCCTTCCCAACCACTGCTTCCCTTTCATGTCCCTTGACTCTTATAACTGCCATCTGGTTTCTGTACAAATTGTAAATAGCCTTTCGCTCCCTGTATTTTACCCCTGCCACCTTTAGAATATGAAAGAGAGTATTCCAGTCAACATTGTCAAAAGCTTTCTCTAAGTCTACAAATGCTAGAAACTTAGGTTTGCCTTTCCTTAATCTTTCTTCTAAGATACGTCGTAAGGTCAGTATTGCCTTACGTGTTCCAGTGTTTCTACGGAATCAAAACTGATCTTCCCTGAGGTTGGCTTCTACTAGTTTTCCCATTCGTCCGTAAAGAATTCGTGTTATCATTTTGCAGCTGTGAGTTATTAAACTGATAGTTCGGTAATTTTCACATCTGTCAACACCTGCTTTCTTTGGGATTGGAATTATTATATTCTTCTGGAAGTGTGAGGGTATTTCGCCTGTTTCATACATCTTGCTCACCAGATGGTAGAGTTTTGTCAGGACTGGCTCTCCCAAGGCCGTCAGTAGTTCCAATGGAATGTTGTCTACTCTGGAGGCCTTGTTTCGACTCAGGTCTTTCAGTGCTCTGTCAAACTCTTCACGCAGTATCGTATCTCCCATTTCATCTTCATCTACATCCTCTTCCATTTCCATAATATTGTCCTCAAGTACATCGCCCTTGTATAGACCCTCCTTATATTCCTTCCACCTTTCTGCTTTCCCTTCTTTGCTTAGTACTGGGTTTCCATCTGAGATCTTGATATTCATACAAGTCGTTCTCTTATCTCCAAACGTCTCTTTAATTGTCCTGTAGGCAGTATCTATCTTACTGCTAGTGAGATAAGCCTCTACATCCTTACATTTGTCCTCTAGCCATCCCTGCTTAGAGGGATTTCATAGATTTTTACAAACCAGTCATCATCAGTTGGAAAAGGACCAGGACATACTAAATGAATAGTTTTGGCCACGAAATAACGTTACATGTCATTGCCGATGAAAGAAGTCCTAAGAATTTGTGACTGTATAAACTAATTACATAATGTATGTGTCATGTATTGTCATTCTGAAACGTAAAAGGGACAATCCAAACTACTGAAACACGAACTCACATTCTGCAAAGTAGATGACCAGTATTATTTATTAAACGTTGAACTATGAGCTGTTGGTCATTTCAAATGATCTTAAAAAGTTAGATAATTGTTCGCTTGTTCTAGAAATATATGGATCGGTAATATAACCAAATAACAAATACTAGAAGGAAATCGAAGTTGAAAGGGTACTAATGTTTGAATACGTAGAGGTGGTTTCCTATATTCTGGTAAACAGTCTGTGTATGAAAGTCTGAAACCGATTAGACAAAATCTCCTGGGTTATTTTATATTTACTGCACGTGTTGAACCACTAATTTGTGTTTATGTAATCAGGATAAAGGCTGTTAACTGTAAATCATAAATGAGAATATGATTAAGCAACTAAATGTCTGTACCTTTTTCTGAGGCATAGATTGTTATGTATGAAAAGGAGTCCAATAGTTAGCAACTAGTCCACAACTGTGTACATGGATGGATATTCTTCTCTATTAGCCTCACAATGAATGTGAATTTCTGACTTCATTTATAGGACAACATAGAAATGTAAGGGTTCATATTATCCCACATCGAGTATAAAGCATTAATTGTGATATAAAACAGAAAGAAATATGACTGAGTTCTTTGCACTACTGGCACAGGAGGATTCTTCATCATTCAGTGTTAATCAAGATTACACTTCTTTTGGCAAGGAGTATATTAACTCTTGCATTACTATAATAAATATCAATTACACACTTGACGACCAATAATGTTTTTGTAGATTCATGAAGAGCGTATTATTTTAATGACAGCTAAATGTCACCAATTGTTGTAGATGGAACAGGAAGTAAGTTACATGAAATCTGGCTTCCCATATTTTTCTGTAGATTATATTCACTCTACATACACAAAACTAACAGTGACACACTGTTGTCACACTTCAACATGAAAATGTAGGATAACAAGGTACATGACAAATGCTGGTTTAGATACATCATTTTAGCACATTTCGAGAAACAGGGAAGAAAACCTAAAAAACAGACATTATCTTCTTAGAGAGGTTTTATTTGACCAGATCGCAGTAATTACATACATACACAACTTGTTTCAGTAAGTTTTAGTTGCCCCCTGCGGGACATCTATATACGTGAAACATTGTGCCACCCTATGTATTGAAATAAAGGAGCTTTACTCTCTGGAACTGACGCACCAGAGTAGCGAAGTTATAACTGGTGTTAAGCACTGATAAAGGGTACTGATAAATTACCATCGGTACATGAGATTTTACATTCTCTGTCTGTGTGACAACGTCAGGTAACCATTACGAAATAAACATTCCACAATTCGACAGTACTAGAGGTTAGTGGCATATCATACAGTTGTGGGACAGATAATATATAGACAGAGCACTGGCTCGCTTTGACATGCACAAGGGAAGGGCATGGAAAGTTTCGGGGCAGATTGGGGTTTAATAAGTTGACAGAAAAAATACCAACACTGAAATGCCATTAGCACAAGTTCCTATCGGAGGAGGACTGTGTGGAAAATCAGTCTTGGTCCACTGGATGAATCTGTTCAACGATTCGTCTGAAGAGATTTACCGATGTAGTGATAACCTTTAATTTCGACTGCATTGGAGAAAATTTTAATAGGTGGTGAAAACAGTATTGACCCTCTGTTTACTAAGGATTTGACTGTTCACGAAGTCTGTTGTGTTTTCGAATGCACCGGATGACGATGCCAAGTACTTTCCCATTTGCAACTGAAAGGAACACACAGTTTTATATTGGGCCTTGACTTACTGTATATATATTTAAACAAACATGAAAAATGTAATAAATGAAAATATGCTCTCAGGGTTATCACTTTCTTCTGCCAGACTTGTGATTTGAGCACTGAATATATAATGCGTACGATGCTTTAACAGTTTCAGAGTCTCTCAGTCTTTGAGTTGGTACTTGCCTGCAAACCACTTGTTGTTGTACAGTTAAAACATTTGTAATAAGTTGTTGAAAGGAATGGACACTGTACGTCACGCAGAATGGGGTTTAATGATAGATAAAGCGAAGGCGAAAATAATAAAGTGTAGTACAGGGAGAATAACAACTTTGTTCACTTCAAAAGATGATACAAGTGCAGGGATCCCCCTAAATTAATCTACATGGAATTTCAGATGCAAGGAACAAATCAGTAACATGTTAGCAGAGGTTAGGAGAGCTATCTTAAACAAAAACAGCTGAAAAGCTCAACCAGTATTAAATATTGTACATAAAGAAGTAGCTTTCGAAAGTGTACAACTCCAGAACAGCAATGTATGGAGCTGAAACGTTGATAAGCAAAATCTGGAGAATTTATGGAATGTGGTGTTATAGGACAAGATTCAGCACTATATGGATGAATAAAAAACGAAATGAGGACGAGTAAGTGAGGAATGATAGCTATGAAAAACATAAGAGGGAACAATACGTTTGTGAGGCGTCTGCTAAAGCATAAAAAAAATACAGTTGAATTTACGTTGGAGAGAGTGATAGAGGGAAAAATAATAGGACTAAAATGCGGGAAACTAATTATGGAAGGTGCTGTGCACAGAAGCGGTGTAGAAACGAAAAGATAAGCAAAACGAAATAGGATATAAGCCAGTTGTAATAATGCTTGATTTCACATGCATTTGTGCACGGTCACAAATCTGTGCTAAGCGGAACTGTCGGAACAGAGATAAGTAAACATGAACTTAATGTTAATAAGATGCAACTGAATGGAGGAGTATTGGAACGATCAGTCGATGTACAGTTCAATAGCAACAAAATAAAAGGTTAGGTGTCCAATTTCAAGTGCTCTGTCATGGTGAATGCGGGACTTCCTACATTTTGCAAAAGTTACCGGAAATGTTTTTGGAAAGGTCTGCAGGAATATCAGTCAACTCTTTGCGTGATGGCAGAACGGCAGCTAGTTTCATCCACGTCGGGGGACATTAATATTAAATTCGCACTCGAGTTTTGGGGGTCTTTGTTACCGGAGAGTGGGCTCGGAACATGTTTGACTTAGGTGAATATTTCAAGAGGGAGCGGGCCGCCGGGGGCTGGGAGGCGCGGTTAGTCAGTGCCGACCCAGGGGCGGCAGGGGCGGCAGAGGCGGCTGCAGCCTCGCGGAGGATCGCGACTCCGCAGCCTGCAAACAATGCTCGCGGACCGCTGGCCGCCTGGCGCGTGTCGCGCGGCAGTCTACCTCACAGGCGCTTGCTCCCCGCTTGTTGACAATTTGCGAGGGCAGCAGGCTGCCGCCTCCTACTGTTTGCAGACGAGTCTCCGCGGCAGTCCTGCATCGCGCAGCCCCTGTTACAGTATTGTTGCGACGAGGGCAAACTCTGGAAGACAGGGAGAGGGCCACGACACGTCGGACGGGCAAACAACAGGGGTATGACAGGAGAGCGAAGAGCCGGAGGTATCAGCTATCACTACACAGGAGCGAAGCCCCGTGAGATGTTCCTACCCGGACGCCTACCTACAGGGTATGATAGAGTTTCAAAACATGTGGCAGGTTGTTGGCAATATAGACTGACGTTTACATTTTGTAGCTGCAAAGCTGTTCAGATGATGGTAGCCTTATTGTATCCTACTAGGACTAAATATTATCTACAGCCGAACGACTTGTCTGGCATAGTTGAAATTACGTTTATGGCCCAGTGCGAAGAGTTATAACTAAAATTCAGAGAAAAAATTAAGTAGCTGAATACTGAAGGCAAATTCTGTTATAATTAAACGCTTTAAGCAGTGCCCGCAAAGAAAGTTATCGGGAACAGTGAGTTAATCGACAAACGTCATTCCAATCTAGTATTTTGGCCTCGAAATTTTTTAAATTATATACACAAATTTTCTCCGTGAATCAGTCTATCTATTGTCGAAAACCATATTAAAATTTCTAAAGTGTTTCTTGCGATTTGCCCTCGCAGAAGGTAAGGATAGCTACAACGGCAAGAGCGGTAAAGTGAACATTTCATTTTATTCCTTTGGAGATTGTTGCAGCCAACATGCAAACATTCATAACTACGCAGGGAGACTTTTTAGGTTTTGCTAGAGAGTTTCATGCATAGACTATTCCTCAACAGTGACATATTTAATATTTCCCCTACTATGATGTAAAGCGTGTGATAAATTCAGTTGCATATGTTAAAGGAGCAGATATTTTAAAAATTAATTGCCACAATGCTGGTACAGAGATAGATTTTAGCATTCGTAACAATAGGTTTAAGAACTGCCTAGTTTGTGTAATATCGTATTGGAAATACATGTAGTTAAATGACGTCCTTTCAGACAAAGAGGCCAACTGCTTGGCTGGACAAATTAGCCAAGTAGCCACTTTTCCAGAACGTACTTTTTTAGTGTGTTTTCCTGTTTTAAAGGCTGCCTAATTGACAATAAGGCAAGAACGTTTCATAAAATAATTACACAGAGGCATAGGTGTATTAAAAACTTCGTGAAAAGCTATGCTCTCTTATAACAGTTGTACGTTAAGATGCTACTAAATTATTGAAGAAAATCAGTACAACAGTCAAAGGTTTCCAGAGTTGTACAAAAGATATTGGATGCTGTAAGAAAGGGAAAGATGTCGTTTGCTACAAAAGGCAAAGTGTTTAAAGCCCCAAGAACAAACTTAAAAGAGCGTTTTTAAAGTTCTTGGCGACTTCAGATGTGCATCCAACCAAGAGCGAGAGTTTTAACTCCTTGAGCATATTTTTGACATGGACGAAGATATTATGGCATTTCAGATTGATGTGAGGAATAACCAAACACAACCATTCTACAAACAGTAAAAGGCGGCAGTCAAAAAATAAGTGATATTGTTTAGGTAGAGCGATCCTAATATAAGCCTTATGGCAATTGCAGTTCATGCCTGTCTAGTTTTTCTTTTTCTTTGTCTCTAGCCATTTTGCTCTAACTACCGCGCATAGTGTCATTATGCAGTATATTGTAATAGAAGAATTTTAATAATAGCACAATTGTTTAAAAGCTGCAGAGTGTACGAGGTTTAGACGGATAGATTTCGTATACTTATCAAAAGTATAATATGAAAGAAGGAAAAAAATTTTCTTAACTTGGTCACTTTACCCAACTTTCCCCTACAGCCAGAGGAACGCGGTGCGTGAATTTAATTTCTCACAGTTCAGCTAACTTGCACGGAATATTTCTAAATTATAAATACAAAACTTCCTCGAGAATCTATCCATTAGACATAACCGTATCAAATTCCTTACAGCAGTTCCTCAGATTAGCATGTACAGACAAATTAGACGTGAGCTTTAATTTCTAATATTTAGCGACATTTTTTTTTTCTGCCACAAAATTTCGACTTGTTATAGGCTATATTAAACTTTCCCTTTCCAAGTGGGCACTACATCCCACAACTGCTATAACCACTATAACCTACAGAAATAAATAAGCACTTCTACAGATGCCAGATATTTATACTGGGCAAAAAAATGTCCACAAAAAAACATAAGAAATAGAAGGAAATGTTACATGAAGTTGAAAGGTTCAGCATTTATCATCTGTTACACTTCAGAATAAAGAGAGAAAACTCAATGTTCGCCGCGAAGTCGGATACTGTAGCACAAATATTGAGGAGAAATATTTCCGAGTCTTTCACGTTGAGTCGAGCACTTCTGACTGACTGAAAGTTCCGCGGAAGTACAGGGAGGTGAGACGATAAATTCAACAGTCCAAAGCCAAAGCGATGAGATGACGATGGCATAGCGCAGCTAGAAATGAAATGCCTGATATGGCTGCCAAAAGAGTAGTTCATGGTATGCTTGCCGTGTTTGCAGAGGGGGTCCTCAAATAAATATGACATAATATTTCGGTGACTCATCTAGGCTCCATCTCCAGTGGCGAAGCTGAGATCAAAAGAAGCCACCTTCTAAGCATTCCAGCCTCGCTTCTGAAGATGGAAGCCAGATGACACGCGGAAATAATGTATCGTTTTTTTTGTCATCAGTCTACTGACTGGTTTGATGCGGCCCGCCACGAATTCCTTTCCTGTGCTAACCTCTTCATCTCAGAGTAGCACTTGCAACCTACGTCCTCAATTATTTACTTGACGTATTCCAATCTCTGTCTTCCTCTACAGTTTTTGCCCTCTACAGCTCCCTCTAGTACCATGGAAGTCATTCCCTCATGTCTTAGCTGATGTCCCATCATCCCGTCCCTTCTCCTTATCAGTGTTTTCCACATATTCCTTTCCTCTCCGATTCTGCGTAGAACCTCCTCATTCCTTACCTTATCAGTCCACCTAATTTTCAACATTCGTCTATAGCACCACATCTCAAATGCTTCGATTCTCTTCTGTTCCGGTTTTCCCACAGTCCATGTTTCACTACCATACAATGCTGTACTCCAGACGTACATCCTCAGAAATTTCTTCCTCAAATTAAGGCCGGTATTTGATATTAGTAGACTTCTCTTGGCCAGAAATGCCTTTTTTGCCATAGCGAGTCTGCTTTTGATGTCCTCCTTGCTCCGTCCGTCATTGGTTATTTTACTGCCTAGGTAGCAGAATTCCTTAACTTCATTGACTTCGTGACCATCAATCCTGATGTTAAGTTTCTCGCTGTTCTCATTTCTACTACTTCTCATTACCTTCGTCTTTCTCCGATTTACTCTCAAACCATACTGTGTACTCATTAGACTGTTCATTCCGTTAAGCAGATCATTTAATTCTTCTTCACTTTCACTCAGGATAGCAATGTCATCAGCGAATCGTATCATTGATATCCTTTCACCTTGTATTTTAATTCCACTCCTGAACCTTTCTTTTATTTCCATCATTGCTTCCTCGATGTACAGATTGAAGAGTAGAGGCAATAGGCTACAGCCTTGTCTTACACCCTTCTTAATACGGGCACTTCGTTCTTGATCGTCCACTCTTATTATTCCCTCTTGGTTGTTGTACGTATTGTATATGACCGGTCCCTCCCTATAGCTTACCCCTAATTTTTTCAGAATCTCGAACAGTTTGCACCATTTTATATTGTCGAACTCTATTCAGGTGGACAAATCGTATGAAAGTGTCTTGATTTTTCTTTAGCCTTACTTCCATTATTAGCCGTAACGTCAGAATTGCCTCTCTCGTCCCTTTATTTTTCCTAAAGCCAAACTGATCGTCACCTAGCGCCTTCCCAATTTTCTTTCCCATTCTTCTGTATATTATTCTTGTAAGCAGCTTCGATGCATGAGCTGTTAAGCTGATTGTGCGATAATTCTCGCACTTGTCAGCTCTTGCCGTCTTCGGAATTGTGTGGATTATGCCTTTCCGTAAGTCAGATGGTATATCGCCAGACTCATATATTCTACAAACCAACGTGAATAGTCGTTTTGTTGCCAGTTTCCCCAATGATTTTAGAAATTCTGATGGAATGTTATCTATCCCTTCTGCCTTATTTGACCGTAAGTCCTCCAAAGCTCTTTCAAATTACGATTCTAATACTGGATCCCCTATCTCTTCTAAATCGACTCCCATTTCTTCTTCTATCACACCAGGCAAATCTTCACCCTCATAGGGCTTTCAATGTATTCCTTCCACCTATCCGCTCTCTCCTCTGCATTTAACAGTGGAATTCCCGTTGCACTCTTAATGTTCCCACCGTTGCTTTTAATGTCACCAAAGGTTGTTTTGACTTTCCTGTATGCTGAGTTTGTCCTTCCAACAATCATATCTTTTTCGATGTCTTCACATTTTTCCTGCAGCCATTTCGTCTTAGCTTCCCTGCACATCCTATTTATTTCATTCCTCATCGACTTGTATTTCTGTATTCTTGATTTTCCCGGAACATGTTTGTACTTCCTCCTTTCATCAATCAACTGAAGTATTTCTTCTGTTACCCATGGTTTCTTCGCAGCTACCTTCTTTGCACTTATGTTTTCCTTCCCAACTTCTGTGATGGCCCTTTTTAGAGACGTCCATTCCTCTTCAACTGAACTGCCTACTGGGCTATTCCTCATTGCTGTATCTATAGCGTTAGAGAACTTTAAACGTATCTCGTCATTCCTTAGTACTTCCGTATCTCACTTCTTTACGTATTGATTCTTCCTGACTGATGTCTCGAACTTCAGCCTACTCTTCATCACTACTATATTGTGATCTAAGTCTATATCTGCTCCTGGGTACGCCTTACAATCCAGTATCTGATTTCGGAATCTCTGTCTGACCATTATGTAATCGAATTGAAATCTTCCCGTATCTCCCGGCCTTTTCCAAGTATACCTCCTCCTCTTGTGATTCTTGAACAGGGTATTCGCTATTACTAGCTGAAACTTGTTACAGAACTCAATTAGTCTTTCTCCTCTTTCATTCCTTGCCCCAAGCCCATATTCTCCTGTAACCTTTTCTTCTACTCCTTCCCCTACAACTGCATCCCAGTCGTCCATGACTATTAGATTTTTATCCCCCTTTACATACTGCATTACCCTTTCAATATCCTCATACACTTTCCCTATCTGTTCATCTTCAGCTTGCGACGTCGGCATGTATACCTGAACTATCGTTGTCGGTGTTGGTCTGCTGTCGATTCTGATTAGAACAACCCGGTCACTGAACTGTTCACAGTAACACACCCTCTGCCCTACCTTCCTATTCATAGCGAATCCTACACCCGTTATACCATTTTCTGCTGCTGTTGATATTACCCGATACTCATCTGACTAGAAATCCTTGTCTTCCTTCCACTTCACATCACTGACACCTATTATATCTAGATTGAGCCTCTGCATTTCCCTTTTCAGATATTCTAGTTTCCCTACCACGTTCAAGCTTCTGACATTCCACGCCTCGACTCGTAGAACGTTATCCTTTCGTTGATTATTCAATCTTTTTCTCATGGTAACCTCCCCCTTGGCAGTCCCCTCCCGGAGATCCGAATGGGGAACTACTCCGGAATCTTTTGCCAATGGAGAGATCATCATGACACTTCTTCAATTACAGGCCACATGTCCTGTGGATACACGTTACGTGTCTTTAATGCAGTGGTTTCCATTGCCTTCTGCATCCTCATGTCGTTGATCATTGCTGATTCTTCCGCCTTTAGGGGCAATTCCCCACCCCTAGGACAAGAGAGTGCCCTGAACCTCTATCCGCTCCTCCGCCCTCTTTGACAAGGCCGTTGGCAGAATGAGGCTGACTTCTTATGCCGGAAGTCTTCGGCCGCCAATGCTGATTATTTATCAAAATTTAGGCAGTGGCGGGGATCGAACCCGGGACCGAAGACGTTTTAATTATGAATCAAAGACGCTACCCCTAGACCACGGGTACCAAGCCCAATGTGTCATAATAACCTGAAAATCAAGCTGCAAATCCGACAAACATAGTACGAATAACTATGCCAGAAAAACCTTGGTCGTCACAGGAAGCACATTTACGAGGACGATATATCTTATTTTCCTGCGAAATAAGTATAATGCATTGCATCAACGTTTGTTAGAATCTTCAACTGTCCTCGTGGTTAACCTAATCGTCGTCCACCCTCATTTCTACTGTTTCTTCGATTCCCAACGCCAGAAGTATGATGTACAACTCACATTCAGAAGCTGTCGTCATTCACAGGATGACTGTTGCCCAAGGAGCGCCACATAAGGAGAACCAAAGCATTATCTAATGTGAGTACGCAAATATTCCTCGATGCATCTCTTTCGCAACATGCCTGCAGATCAATCGATATACTGTTTATATTCTTTATATATCTCTACCTCCTACAGTAATGTACTATGCTGAAGACAAAATACACAAGTTTAGTACTTGCATTTAGCTCTTACAGTTCGTTCTACGCAGGATCATTCTCCGAAATAGTACCATAACTCATGGCAAAGGTGGTGAGGACTTATTTGGTCTCAGGAATACAGCAAAGACATTGTTTAAATGCACTGCATCTTGCATAACTACAGAATTCCTAACTTCATTCAAACATGTGATTAACACCTTTGCGCGTTATTATATGTAAATACATATACCATCTTAAAGTTTTTTTTCCACATTGCTCCAAAGTCTGCAATGTTTCCTTCATTCCACTGTTTCTTCCCGGTTTCTATCAGCTCCCCTGTTTCTCTCTTATGTACTAACTTCTAAGTTTGACAACATCAACATAACACTATACATTTCGACGACCACACTGTTCGGTTCTTTGTAAGAACCACGGCCACCCACAATTAAGAACTATAAAACTTATTTTGGGTGTGCAGCAACTTTTGCCTCTTTTTAATAAGAGGCAAATTTTAACAAATACGGAGGCGTGCTGGGAAGCAATGCCTCCATTTTTTTTATTCGATAACTGTTAAAGGTTTTTGTAAATAAAATAAACTTTATTGACATTCTACGTATGTATTCTTCATGTCTTCATATTTATTTCTCTATATGGTCACCTTGACAGTGATCACAATTCTCCCAGCTGGAGACGTGTGTTAAAAGAGTCATTGCGGAATGGCTTTATTGACGTAGCCAGGTTCATCACTATCAGAGTGATGTCCTCGGAAATGATCTTTATGTTCTGGAAACAGATGAAAATCAGATGGGGCCAAGTCGGAACTGGGTGGAAGATGATCTACGACAGCGAACCCAAAGCGCGGGTTTGTTGCAGATGTCGCAGCGTTCGTGTGTGGTCTGTCATTTTCATCCTGAAGGAGAAGTTACTCCATGTGTGGTGTGTTAGAACTCGATTACAGCACGCACTGACATAGATATGTTACGCACCATCATGTCACACGCTACAATTTGGAGCCCTCTAGCAGCCGAGAGCTGCAACGTCCGTTAGCAAACGGGAAAGTCGACAAAGTAACATACTTGAAATGTAAAACCTCAACTGATATTAAGAACAGAAAAAACTGGAAGGTATTACACGCCCTTGAAGTTACCAACATGAATACTTTTTGGGGAATTCACAGATGAGATAGGTCATAATATCAGCTAAGAAGATTTGGAGATGCTGAATTCATTCCACCGAGATTAAATAAATGGACGAGGACTGGATGGATGGATGGTTTCAGAACGGTTGAACACTGAACAGCAGAGTCATCAGAGCTCTTTTTCAATATCGTTGTACTGTTGGAAAGTCATCACTATAGCTAAAAAGAAAGGCGAATGCAATACAACAGCAGCCTCAGTCATTAAAAATGACACATACGTGGTTTAGTACATCTGCTCCTACCATTATCGTACGTTAATAGTATTAATAAAACAGTTCATGGCATTGTATGGTCGGTCGATCGTGGTACTAACAGTATAAATCGCTACGCAAAATAACATTTTGATTATCGTCCAATTAAATTGAGCAAGAGTTCTGGCGCGGCACAAAATGTGAACAGTTTTCTTCCTCTTTCACAACAACGGCTTCAACTGGAGGTTAAGTCCTTCGAAAGGCCAAAAACTTCCCTCGTATCTTCATAGTAAACACACGACGTTGAGACACGATCCATTGTATGTGTGACTCCACAAACACAGGATTCCAGCGGACCTTAATGGAGCAGGAAACAAGGATTTGTTATTCGGCAGTTCCGATACGAAGGTTAGTGAGGACTACTTTGTCCTTTGAGTCTCCGCTTGATCATAGGCGCCTTGCCACGGTTCGCGCGGCTACCCCCGTCGGAGGCCCGAGTCCTCCCTCGGGCATGGGTGTGTGTGTTGTCCTTAGCGTAACTTAAAGTTAGATTAAGTAGTATGTAAGCCTAGGGACCGATGACCTCAGCAGTTTGGTCCCATAGGAACTTACGAGGGTCAGTCAAAAAGTAATGCCTCCTATTTTTTTTCTACGTTTAATTGTCAGGAAATTTAAATGCAATTACATAGGTTGAAAACCACAACATTGAGGATCATTTTGTCATTTTTCAATGTAATCTCCGCCCATCTCTACAGTTTTGGTCCATCTTTGAACAAGGGCATGTATCCCAGCACGGTAAAAATCACAGCTCTGCTTCCTAAGCCATTGACGCACGGATGTTTTGACGGCCTCCTCATCTTCAAAATGAATCCCACGATGAGCTTCTTTTAGTGGCCCGAACAGATGGAAGTCTGATGGTGCCAGGTCAGGGCTGTATGGGGGATGAGGCAAAACTTCCCATCCAATTTTGACAATCTCGCCAGAGGTGTGACGACAGGTGTGTGGTCTTGCATTGTCATGCAAAAGAAGAACATCTGCCATTGATTTTGTTGGGCGAACTCGCTGAAGACGTGCTTTAAGTTTGTTGAGGGTTGTGACGTATTGAACAGAATTTATTGTGCATCCCTGCTCCAAAAAATCAACCAGAATCACACCCTCTGTATCCCAGAAAACTGTTGCCATAACTTTCCCTGCCGATCGCACAGTTTTGAATTTTTTCTTCCTCGGCGAGCTTGTGTGACGCCACTCCATTGACTGCCTCTTTGATTCGGGTTCAAAAAAATGCACCCATATTTCGTCCCCGGTCACAATTTTGTTCAGAAACTCATCTCCCTCCAAACGGAAGCGCTGCAAGTGTTGGGAGGCTATTGTTTTCCTTGCCTCTTCATTCTGATCGGTTAACATTCTTGGAACCCACCGTGCACAAACTTTTGAGTACCCCAATTGTTTAATAATCGTGATCACACTGCCTTTACTAAGAGAAATAATGCGACACACTTCATCTGCAGTCACCCGACGGTCACCACGAATGATGTCATCAACTTGCTGAATGTTGTGTGGAGTCACTGCACTCACCGGCCTGCCGCTCCGCTTTTCGTCAGTCAACGGTGTTTGCCCTTCAGCTTCCTTACAACGACGAACCCATCGTCTAACAGTGCTGACATCCACTGTCACAACACCATACACCTTCTTCAGTCTTTCATGAATGCGTATGGGCGTTTCACCTTCTGCATTCAAGAATTCAATCACACAACGCTGTCTCAAACGAACATCGATGTCGGCCATCTTACAAACTTCTGCTGTGCTGCCACCTGTTGACACAGAAAGTTACTACTGCAGTGGATTGCAGAAGAAGGTTTGAGGAATGGCGCCAAATTCAAATTTTTCACTTAACTTAATTTCTTTAAGTAGAAAAAAAATGGGAGGCATTACTTTTTGACCGACCCTCGTACTACAAATGTCATTTTTTTTCCATTGAGCTGAAAGGGCGTGCGCCATGGTCGGATAGATGGATTGATGACCGCAATTTTCTGCTGGTCACTTCTAGCCACTTAGCCACTCATCCAACATTCTTTTTGTAATGTCAAGACAGCCTGTGGGAGGACATTATGGTGCACTGTGGTATTTTCCTAACAGGCTGTTGTAGCTGCTCTGTCAGACCTCTCTTACCCCAGTTCTCTGAAGAACATGCAGAGCACTAAACGATTTGATGAAGGCAAGAAACTTTCCTCCATTAAGATGTCACATCTGATCCAGTGACTTCTCGCACCGCTATTCATGATGCAGTGAGAACTGGCGTGGTACAAGGGTTTTAGTGATAGAGTGAGAGAAGGTAGACAGAGCACCCGTAATTAAGTGTTGTGAGATGAAATGAAGTCCTATTAGACTGCGCAATGGTTAAGACGGATGCCTCCGGAAAAAGAACCAACTGCTTTACCGACACAAATCTGCTTATTCATTAATACTTTTAGTTGGATGGTCACATGTCCAGAGTAATAAAAGAGATGGAAGTGTTCTAGTCAAGGGTTAAAAAATTTTCTTCCTGCTCTTCTCACAGCTGTTGACGGTTGCATGACGTATCTTAAAGTGAAATTTTAATAAGCATACCACGGACCGCGAACAATTGGATTAGTTCTACACCAGAAACCTTGTTGTATCTCAAATTGCTCCATTCAGGTCAAATGACGTTTGAAACTGACCGGTGGCACGCCGAGGTAGAACGTGAAAGCAGAAAATATTTTGCGATGAAATGTTAATTTTTCTAATAACTACGTATGCGACTTTTGTGTACAAAAGTATACATTATACGTGAAGCTGAGCAAACATGTTTGTTAAATTGCACGTGTGAAGAAAGATCTGGGCAAATCAAGTGTTCCACAGCAAATAATACGAATACGAATAGGTACTTTACTTAAATAAACTGTCAAAATGACGGAGCACAGCAATCAGTTTTCGTTTCTTTTCAGGTTCTACTAAATCAGATCTAGATTTCGGCTAGTGCCTAGCCATTACGAATGTACTATTTCGTAGTATCAACACATGTCCCAGTACGTCAGTTCCGTGTTGTTCAGGTTTCTGTCACATTTCGTTCAAGACTACGAAACAGTGCATTGATAATGGCTAGGCTTAGCTGAAATCTAGATTTGCTTTAATAAAACCTGAAAAAAAGGACGACTGATTGCTGTGCCCCATCATTTTGAAAGTCATATCACAATCACTGTGTGCATCCACATTCCTAATGGAAGGTAACTTGATGGCTAAATAAACTGAATTTTGTCTGCCATTCACCAGTCAGTATCTTTGATCCGTTGGATATCTGCACCCTACCGCTTTATATACGACAATACCAACATAATTCTAGAAATCTGTCACTTCCTCGCTGCTCTTGTGAATACCACTGAGTGATATCCACTCGAGGACGACAAACATATTGTTGTCATATTACTCATAAGAACTGACATAATGTCAGTAAGAAATATAGCGAAAAATATTATTGTCTTCAACAATTTTCCGTAAGTCAAGACTGATAGTTATCACAAAGCTTTCACATTATTGGTTGTATTGTATTATTGCCATCGAAAAATGTATATTATTAACAAAACAAAAAGGTTCCGTCAAAAACTACGATAGTAAATGTATTTCTCAAAGGTTTTCCTTGTTATGTTAAACAAGGATGCTAGAAACGATATCCTCTGCTACATGTTTCTACCGGCAGAGGTCCTTCTGTTTGTTGCTAAACGGAATGTCTAAATCATAATCCCCATCTACACACGATTACAAGGGTAAAACTGTTTAAATGTCATGCATACATGATCGCTTATTGAGAATGTAAAGCGGAGGGCAGACAGGTTCGAAAGGTGTAACATTATTTTTAAAAAAACGCTACTATCAATAATTGTAGCTGACACCGTCAAACTACGTACTGCATCCACGTTACACATCTTTTGCTGCCACAGTAATAAGGAACTCAGCCATATTTTTCGGTGAAAGAAATTACTGTCTCTTCCACTTAGCACAGGTTTTGGAGAATACCTAGTCTGTCTCCTGGTTAACGTTTTGGTAAAACTGTCATACGTTTAAGTAACTAATGTTTGCGAGTTACGTGTAACAGGCCAGAGGAAATATTGGATTTGCTGACGTGGTTTACACAGGCGAACCACGAATGCTATAAATGAGGTCAAACAGCAGAGTGTGATGTGTCCTAAAGTGCAAAACATTGACGAGCTGTGGAGCACCACCGAATATACACTGCACAGGAACCTATTTGGACATTTACAAGCAGCAGTTGTTCCTCTATAGTTACAAGACTCTCCGAAGGCCAATACCAGGTCTTGCAATACGAGTGGTCAGACTAAGAACAGACCGTTCAACCAAGGCTGCTCCACGTACCGCGAAACACTTGGTTAGTGTTTGCATCCCCACCGATGACTGTCCTACACACGGAAGATAGTTGAACTTTGTCGACAGTGGCCAGACTGAATTACTGGTGTAGCCTCAGTCCGTGAGTTATTGCTTTGTATGACAGAATATGAGTGTTTTGATACACAGATGAAATTTCTCGGATTTTAATCGAGCTAGATACTTGTTAGACGTTTCCTCTTTGTGCAGAGTAAATTTTCCAGCCTTCCATTAGCTGTGGGAAACGCTGCAGACCCCCTTAGTCCCTGACTGGAACACATCCAGCACATTTATTTGAAGCGAAAGACTGTTTCTCTGGACATGTGATCCTGCAAACGCAAATATAAATGAACTCTTTATTCCTAAAACTTATTCATCTTTTAGGTTTGCATCCCTAGCAGTAGCCGTATTTGCAGACGGATATTTCTTGATTTCAGTTAGGCCAACTCGTATTATGTAAACAACTGCTGTTTATAAGTGCCACAACATGTTTCAGCACAGTGTATGTTACGAAAGTGGTGCCTAACAGTTCGTAGATATTTTGAGAAACGACATCATTGTGCCTTGACCTGTGAGAAAATATTTTTAAATAACCAGTTTCCCTCGATTGACCACCATCAGGAGCTTAAAGCCATTTGCAGCATCAAATTAGGGGAGTATAAGATCTTTAACATCAGATAACACAATTACGAATTTGTCACTTTGGTCACAGCGTAATACGAGGCAAATCGCCAACAAACAAATTCTTTTGAGCAGTTCACTCTTTCATATTATATAAGAAATTGGTGTCAACGTTGTAAACAGATGCATGGTATGTGACCAAAGTGAGAAATTCGTGGTTATACACAGATCAACAAAAATTTGGAATATCATAGAGCTCACTGCCATGATTCTTATAAACCACCCCTGAAAACGTAAAAGATTTTGGCTAGTTCCAAAAAATAAAACAAAGCAACCACTTTCCTAAGTGTACATTCTGAAAACAAAAACAGTGAAAGTCTTCATCTCATGATGATGATTACTGACTGATGAACCTGTACTTTGCTCCCTTTCTCTCCAATCCAGCCAACCAACCATGAAGATGTTTATCAGCCTTTGGTAGTGATTATGTCCTCCCCGCTCATGGATGGCTTTTCTCCTCTGCGAGGCATGCTATGGATAAGACCATCATGGTTATCTTGGAGTATGAGATCCTACTCCTCAAAGGCAGCTTCAGTGAGGACCTGAAGATCGTCAGGTGGATTCGGACGCTGTGCAATGGCTTCATGCAGCAAGTCACATGCATGCTCAATTGAATTCATGTCTGCGGAATGTGCTGGTGAACGCACTCGTTTGATGATGTATCTTTCAAAACATCGAGACTTGCATTGTCATCGACTAGGATGAAGTTGTCACATGCTTCACGTCTGTAGGGCCTGACAATCATTTTTATGGCCTCTTGGAAGTATCGGAGACCAGTCAAAATACCGTATATGGGAATTAGAGGGTTCCGCCGCCTATTCATTATTCCCGCCCAGAGCATTACACTTCCCCCCTGCAAACTGATGAGCTCCCTGAATGTATAGGCGTTGCTAGTACCGTCTAATGTTTCTACAAACCCTAGCACGTCTAGTTTCCAGTCGCAAGTCAAACCTGATCTCGTCAGGAAACACGACCTTACAATAGTTCAATGTTGATGTGTAAGAGGATAGGTCCTTCGACTGCTTCGGTTCCGTATGTTAAGCGCAAAAGTTATCATTGGTCTTCGGGAATAAAGATCACCCTGATTCAATCTTCTATGCGCTAATCCCCGTTGCCCGGAGAAGTCATTTCTGGTATTTCTGTCAGTTGATATTTGACGCCAGCGAGCCGACTGTTGGAGTAAACGAGCCTGCATTGGTGTCCTAATACGAGGACGACCACTTAGAGGTCTATCGTTCACGTTCTCTGTACATATTCCAAGCCTTAGACACACCACTTTGAGTGACATGTAAACGATTGGCAACATCTTGCTTTGTACGACCTGCTGAAAGCAAAGCCACTACTATCTTGACTCTATCAAAGTGTTATATGTCTCTACGTGGCATGTTACTGCAGTGCAGAATACAAACTGAATGAATCTGTTGTTGACACTGGACTGCTCGTGGCGTGCCGCTGCGCCAGTGGTATATTTACATGACCGCGAAACGGCCACAAAGCATGCCAGTAGTAAACACCATCCAGTATAGGGGCTCAAACTGGATAATGCATGAAGAGCCTCGGTCAGTGATACCTCTAGTATTGTAGACCACATTTTATGTTAATACGACAAACTTCTGTCGAGCTTTGCATTATCATGTGTTAAAGATATTACATTCATCTGATATCATGCTTTAAATGACTTTTAGAACCTGATGATGGTCAATACATCAAAGCTGGTTATTCAGATAAAGATTTAACCTGCACTTTAAGGCGATAACCATGAATTTTTCTAATGCTTCAGCAGATTTGCTCCATCGTCAGTGAACAAATTAATTCAGTTCTGTAAAATGTAAACGTGTATTAAACAATAAAAATTAAGACTAAATACAGGCCTAGAAGAAACTTGTGTTCGTTTTTATTATTACCTTAATTTTTCTGCAGTTTTGGATTCGGTAGGAAAAAGAGGTAATAATAACAACAAACATATACTTTGTAAAATCATATTTTTGTAGAAAAATTATTACTTAAAATACGTTGCAGAACTGAATAATTTCCCCAGACGGGTGCTCAAATATGTTGGGCATTTATAAACAATAGTTGTTTTCATAAAAGGCGGACCTCAAATCCAGTAATTTTTTTCCTGCAAACACAGCTGTTGTTAAAGATTCGAAACCAAATGGTAAATTACTCATCACCAAAACACGTGTTCTACAGCAAGTTCTGCTGTACATAACGCAATACCTTAACGAAAACACAAATAAAAATTTTCTACAAGCCGTTCTATAAAAATTGTCTAGCTCATAAGGCAAAAGCTGAAAGTACAAAAAGCTACGAACAGCAGGTTATTTTCAACACAAAAAGTGTAAATCAATGAGTAATAGAAAAACGATATGTTAATACAAAAAACTGTATGTTAAATAGCGTACTCGACACCGAACGTTACAAAACACTTCCAGAACTGACCAATAAAATCTAAACAGCAGCCTCCTAAGAGGTAATAACAGAAAGTGTAGAAGCACACACACTCACACACACAATATTCTAGAAATTCTACAGTTCTGAAAACAATAGGAACCCAGAAAAAACCAAGCAATTAATAGTTGGGATTCAGAACACATATATTTCAGCCACAGTAAGCCTTATGACATTTGATATCACATCGATGTACATTTTCGTTCTAATAACTAAACAATCGACATCATCACATAATGCCTAAAACTGGAAGCTAACTCACCAAACGAACATATGGATAAGATAGCACTCATACTCAGGATTATGATGACGAAACTTAGTTTGTGCTCCACGAAGAATTATATTCCGAACATGGTGGACTGCAAATACGTTCAAAAATCAGTTGTCTCTTGGTTAACACATTCAAGAACAACCTAGGAAACAGAGTTTTTTGCAAAAAATTTAACTAAAAAATTTGAAGATGTATCCACATACTCCAGTCTCGATGACCTCGATGGATGAATCACATACACACACCAAAACCGCACATTGAAAAATACAGTATACATCCTAAAATTCACGTCACATGAGAAACAGCAAGACACTCAGTTTTCTGGATCACAGAATACAACGAACCAGTAACACACATTATTACGCAATATGCAGGCCCAAAGCCAGAAATACTACAGTTCACAATCAGTCAAACAACCATAAACACACCAACAAGCAACCTTCAGATGAATTGACTACAGATTAAGCAGAACGCCCATAAACATATGGAAATACACACGGGCCTTGGATGCAATAAAACGGATTACAGAGGAGAATTGTTATGAAATCCGTATGACAGAGAAACTAAACTAAACTAAACCATAAACACACCAACAAGCAACCTTCAGATGAATTGACTACAGATTAAACAGAACGCCCATAAACATATGGAAATACACAGGGGCGTTGGATGCCATAAAACGGATAACGGAGGAGAATTATTATGAAATCCGTATGACAGAGTAACTAAACGAAAAAATATATAAAGAGTCAGGGAACGCACAAGCTACATACACACAAACCCTTACAAAATAACACAGAAAAACTCATTGAGCACACAATGACCACATACTGGACACAACAGAACGAGAATCAGCACAACAAACCAAATGACACATACTCACCTATAATAATAACGTAATTCACAGCATAGGCAAAATTTTAAATAACAGACATTTCAAATATGATGCAAGGCAAACAACACAACACAGAAAAATCTCAAAACCCTTGAAAAATCCTTAGATAAATTCAAAAGATCAAGAATATAAGATCGCACCACTTTCCATTCTATATAATGGGCCAAACGTGCAAGAACTTCAAAACAAGTTACACACAACACCTCAGCTCCCATAGCACATATTCTGAAAACGTCAACAATCATCACCCAACTGAGATATGGATTGGTAGACCGCGAGTCGAATCCGTGCTCCCACATACTGCAGGTGACAGCCTTGAAACTTCCTCTATTGTTGCACCCTCCCCGGCTCGAGCCAGACGTCCATATGTCCCAGCCATGTCCTTATATCGTAGCCTTATGTAAGTCTCCCTTTAAGCTCGCAACGATAGTTTATTCCCGATAAGGAACAATGAAACTACCAGAAGCAATGGAGGTAATTTTTATAGTTTCAAGCTCGTCCAGCGTGGTGGTTTCGTTCTAGCAGACTGTGTGTTTCAATGTGCCATACAAAACGTAGCCACCAGGAAACAGATTGGGCGAGTATGAAGGCCAAGCAATCCCTGCGATAGTGAATTTGCAGTAATTCCATACAATGAGTCTGTTTCAGAAGAGTTCTTCAAGAAAGCGAAACACCTGTTCGGTGTGAAGTGATCTGGGCCTATCTTGTATGAAACACTAGTTGTCTGCTCGAGCCTCCAAAGACAGCTGTACGGCGACAAATTGTTACCAAATTGCATCGTAAAGTTCATTAGTGACTTTTTCTCACGTGAAAAAGGACAAACGCTACATATGATACGACAGTTTTGTTAAATCAGGATTCGGTTCAGGTTGAAGTGTGCTCCAACTGTGATCCAGGTGTAGCCACATCACCTCCGTCATTATTCATCGTTGTGAGAATCTTGCTCGCAAAGTGAGACTTCTGTAGTACAGCTCACACTGGTATGTACTAGCGGCTTCCAGTTTTGAATGCGAACATGTACTGGCTCAGTCTCAGTATTTTCTGCCTGCTGGAACGTTTCAGGCCAGTCTCTGCAGTGGTTCTTCGCACGGATTTCCTTGGATTTAGCTGAATAATTCCAGAACAGGTGATGACATTTTCTGGGGTAACTGAACTTTGCCTCTGATCAACAGACTCCGCTATATTATCAGCTAAGCAGCCTATCCATTGAGACTTGGCGAAGAACTTCCGAATAGTTTTCGCTTCGGGCCCTTTTCGAACACGAAACCGGTTTTAAATACTGTGCCTTGTTGCCCTAGGACTGTGTACTAACCTGTGCTAGTCCAGTGGCTAAAAACACGTTGTTCAGTGGTATACATGGTTTAAACCTCTTCATTCATTACCCCATCACCGTTTCACGTTTAAAAGGTTGAACTGACCGCTTTGAGCTGCGGCGCACTATGTATAGGTACTATGGATTACGGCACTATGTGCTAGAAGGCTTTCGAACTATTCGGAAAGTTCTGTAAAACTTTGGAATTAAATTTTTACAGTTTTGAGAATTAACATACCATTTGTGACACTCGTCAGTCGACCATAGCTAACGAGATATTTAATTTTGAAATTAAGGGCTCCTTCACTCGCTACCCTATAAGTGTTCCTATTCATTTCTAGTGATTTTAAGTCTTCATTCCATTTCATGCCCTTTCTTCGTATTACCACCGAATACATAAGCCATGCCGTGTGATGTAGGAGTTCATTAACACTCTTGTAATAATACACTACTGGGTTCTTCTTCCTTGTTACACGTATGGGAGCGATTTCTGTGCATGTAGCACACTATTGTATGGACGTAAATCGTGGACTGTGGGAAAACCAGAAAAGAAGTGAATCGAAACGTATGAGATATTGTGTTGGAGAAGGATGCGGAATATTAGAGGCACAGACAAGACTAGAAACGATCTTCCCAAAATCCGTTGAAAAGGAATATCTAGGAAACTCTAACAGAACGAAGGGGTACGATTATGGGACATATATTCAAGCACTACGGAGAGAGTTGGAGAGTGTAGAGATTTTAGTGGCAGTCACAGATCAGAATTTATAATGATGAACATCGTTACATGGGTGTGTGACCCGGAAAAATTCTCGGATGATTTAAAACTTGTATGACAGCAACGCTGAATGTGCCACTCACAGTCATTGCAGTACTCTTTATTGACGGTTTCCATAGCCTCAGAATATTCTTCGGATGCCAGCAGCAGGTCAGCCAACATGAGCAGGAAGTGTACAACCAGATAATACAAAGAAGTGTTCTGCCTAAGTTGTGATGCTTATTGTTGGCGTCTGCACCAACATTAAGGACTGTACTCCAGTCGTAAAATGGCTTACTTCACATGACTGCATCGAAGCTGAACTACTGTAGTACGCCCTTGCTCGAGGTGTGGTGCACCTGTTAACAGGCCATGGCCCATACTCGAATTGTCGACGTCGACTACTATGCAGGGTAAACACATCTGTAAATTTGGGATGATTGTTCTGCAGATAATGTCGTTTTCGCTTGTCCCCGTTGCCAAGTAGGGAGAGAATGCTGACAAGTTGACTTCGTTATGCAAACAGTTGTAAATAACCAAAACTTTTCGATTATAGGTAACAACATTGTGCAGCGAATATGTAAAATGTAGCTGTTCAACTTCAAATGGACGATCTTAATCCTAAATTAACGCCCACGTATCAGAGGATGTATTTCCTTCGTTTTAGAGAATTCTTGGCACGAATTAAAGAGAACGAATACATACGAGTAGGGCTCGGGTACCGAGGGTTCTGCACAACCTCAATTATGTATATAGAGACTTCATCACTCCAGGGAATCCAGAATTTCGATGATTTTTACTTGTTATCGATGTCGATACCGAGAAATATCAAATTACGTGGCACAAATGGCCGTATCTTTTGATGGTAATGAAGTAAAAGCTTAAATCATTTACATCGCCAAGGTAACAGGGGCTTTAGTATGTGACACAAATTTCAACTTTGTACGTCTGCCCGTTCCTCGAAAAACAGTGTCCTTAACAGGTGAGAGAGAGACAGTCGGATAACATGAAAAAGAAATATTCTTTTCGTTTGATGCAATTTTCGGATTGTTCTTTTTGTTGTACTGTTAAACGTTGGTTCTTCCCAAATTCCGTGATTCCACGTCAAAGGGAAGTACGCCACAAGTTTCATTGAGTATGTTTGCGAATATCAAAACATATGACATACATCTCCACATACACTAAAGAGCCAAAGAAAATGGCATAGGAATGTGTATTCAAATACAGAGATATGTAAACAGGCAGTATGCGGCGCTGCGGTCGGCAATGCGTGTACAAGATAACAAGTATCTGGCGCAGTTATTAGATCGCTTACTGCTGCTACAATATCAGGTTATCAAGATTTAAGTGAGTTTGAACGTGGTGTTGTAGTTGGCCCATGAGTGACGAGGCACAACATCTTCCAGGTAGCGATGAAGTGGCAATTTTCCTGTACGACGATTTTACGAGTGTACCGTGAGTATCAGGAATCCGGTAAAGATTCAAATCTCCGACATCGCTGCTGCCACGAAAAGCTCCTGCAAGAACGAGATCAACACCACTAGAGAGAGTCGTTCAAGGTGACAGAAGTGCAGCCCTTCCGCAAGGTGCCACAGATGTCAGTGCTGGGACATCAACAAGTGTCAGCGTGCGAACCATTCAACGAAACATCATATATATGGACTTTCGGTGCCGAACGCCCACTCGTGTACCCTTGATGCTGCACGATACAAACCTTTACGCCTCGCCTGGGATAGTCAACACCAACATTGGTCTGTTCATTCCTGGAGACGTGTTGTCTGATCGGACAAGTGTCGTTCCAAATGCTATTGAGCGGATGGACGTGTACGGGACCCTGAATGTCAGCTGGGGACTGTTCAGGCTGGTGAAGGCTCGGTAATGGTGCAGGGCCTGTGCAGGTGGAGTGATATGGGATCCCTGAGACGTCTAGATACGACTCTTGGCAGGTGGCACGTACGTAAGCATCATGTCTGATCACCTGCATCCATTCATGTACTTTGTGGATTCAGACGGGCAATTCCAGCAGGACAATGCGACACCCAACACGTCCAGAATTTCTACAGAGTGGCTCCAGACACATTCCCCTGGGTTAAAAAATTTCCGCAAGACACCAAACTCCCAATAATGAACATTATTGAACATATCTGAGATGCCTTGCAACGTGCTGTTCAGAAGAGATCTCCACCCCCTCGTACTATTACGGATTTATGGTCAGCCCTGCAGAATTCATGATGTCAATATCCTCCAGCACAACTCTCGACATTAGTCGAGTCCATACCACCTCGTGTTGCGGCACTTCTGCGTGCCCGCAGGGGACCTACACGATACTGGGCGGGTGTACCAGTTTTTATGGCTCTTCTGTGTATTTTGTTTGCATTGTCCTAGACTCTTAAATTTTTTACACCGACTAGAAGCAATAGACCTTACTATGTGACTTAAATTACCACTGGAAAGAAGACGGACAGGCTGGCAGACGGATAATAAATGACCAAAGGTTTTTTGTGTGGGACATAGTTACAAGTTAACTATTATCAATTTTTTTCTTTACTTATATTGTGACATCTTGCTTTGTTCCCAACTTCATAATTCTAGGTCAGTGGAAGAAACCCTGTAGGTTTTGATGACTGGGTGTCGATCAAATGGTTCAAATGGCTCTGAGCACTATGCGACTTAACATCTGAGGTCATCAGTCGCCTAGAACTTAGAACTAATTAAACCTAACTAACCTAAGGACATCACAGACATCCATGCCCGAGGCAGGATTCGAACCTGCGACCGTAGCGGTACATCAAATTATGTGACATAAATGATCATAACTTTTGATGCATTGTCTTACCAGTCTATGTTCCCTGCACCGCCAATGAATCATAGATCTTGGCGTGTGACACAAATTTCAACTTGATGCGTATGCTTGTTCCTGTTCAAAAATGTTCAAATGAGTGTGAAATCTTATGGGACTCAACAGCTAAGGTCATCAGTTCCTAAGCTTACACACTACTTAACCCAAATTATCGTAAGGATAAACACACACGTACTCCTATGCCCGAGGGAGGACTCGACCCTCCGCCGGGACCAGCCGCACAGTCCATGACTGCCTCTGTTCCCGAAAGAAAGAGGTCTTAACAGACGAAAAGATAGATTATCGGATAACAGAAAATGAGAAAAAACTTTCCATAATGAGAAATTAACAGATTTTGGCTATGTTCCTTTATTTTTACTGTGGAATCTTGCTTTGTGCCAAGTTTCATGGTTCTAGGTCAAAGTAAATAACCTGTATGTTTTGTTTAGTGAATCTGCAAGCGTCAAGGTACTATAGCGATTAGCATGTGACACAAATTTTAACTTGATATGTTTACGAGAAGAAGGTCGGGCAGACAGACAGACGTAAAACAAAGTGATTCCAGTTTTGCCGATTGGGCACAGAACCCTAAAGATGAACAAAAAAATTGCAATGGTAGCCCACAAGCGTATGAGTAGACAGGAGGATTACCTGTGTTGGCGATATAGAATAGTGCAGCAACAGCAGGTCTACGTAAGTGGCAAACCTCGAGCTATTCTGAGGCTGCAGGAAACCGCTCTATCTTGTAACATAAGCCGGAAGTTACTCCCTTGAAACTTGAATTAAATTATATTTTTGTCATATATTATGTTTTTATTGTACATTATTTTCAATACTCTGTTTTATTCTTAAGTTGGTATAAATAAAAGCTATAATAAGTTATAACTACAAAGTTACAATAATTTATAATGTTACAAAACAATATCGACAAATTCTACGGGTAGTAAAAGGTGACGTGAAGAACAAGTTCAGAATAGGAACCCGTGTCCCGTAACGTCATCCAGAGAGGCAACACAGCCTCGCATTCATAGGAGACAGGCTTGTCTACGCAGCAGCTAGCTCGATCTTCTTCACTGCCTAGCATGGCAACGTCGTGCTCATTGGAACTTGAGAGACATTCCGCCAACCGTCCAATAGCGAACAAAGATATGTCTTGCCTCCGAAGGGCTGGCCGAGTGACAGCCGCCTGTTGCTATATCTTCGACGTTCCTTAGCGTCGTTGGATGACTTTTCCAGACACTGGTGCCTACCTTCTGTTTATTTCTAACGATACTCCCTACAGCCCTTCGAATTTTATAGTACTGCTTTGTAACTCTCTGTAAATAATACATAGCAGTGTATATCATGATGAGTATTGAATAAGTACGACAAGTTTAGAGTTTTAGATTGGAGTCACTTGAAAGGAATTGAGATTTTATCAGATGAACCTCTTCCTAGACTGCATTACGTGCTATATCCAGTAATGGAACAAATAAAGTGTATCGCTAAGAAAGCGTTTGGGAGTAAAGCTCTACTCTGAGATGAAGAGTTTGGAGTAGGATATGAAATCGTGACGATACGATACTTCTCAAAAGATCGAAGACCCCAAAATAATTCCGAGCGATATTTTAATCACAATATTGTCACATTATAGCTCAATATTAACATTACTCAAATTAAAATCAATATTTTGATTAACATAGCCATCCGCTTGCGCAGATTATTAATACAGAGTTCGAAAAATAAAAATGTCTCCGAAAATATTTCATGCCCCTTATGATAGGCTAAGCAGTACATATCATACGTAACAGGGGCAGCTGATGCAAGTTGGGTTGTCTAACTTGACGTGCTTGAAACATTTTCCGGGTCAATAGTTGATATGTACAACAAATAAAGAATGAAACAATACAAGGGCAACAAATGAAAGGCACCAATAAAGCCCCCCCACTCCTTCTTATGTCAAGATGAGGTGCTACGCTGACACGGTAAGCACGTAACGCCGTCCGCTAAGTTCCCGCCGGTTTTTGACATTTGTCTGGAGCCTCGGAGGCAACCACTCTCTTGGAGACGGCACTCAGCCCTCGCGGTGTTTATCTCCCAAGTTGTGCGGCGAGGTCTTTGTTAAGCCGTGCGGAGCTGTCATCATCACTCGCAATCTCGCCGGCTCGCAGCCGCGGATAAAAGCAAGTGTTGTGCCGCGAGTACACCTGCGCGTTATCTGCCGCGCTGGTCCACAATGGCGCGCCGCAAGTTCCTCCGCTGAACTACAGCAGGAGCACCGCCGCTCTCCTCGCCAGAGTTTTCACGCCCCAATGGACTTAATACTGAATTAGCCCAGCAAACATAACAGCCAGGGCGCGGCGCCCTCATCTCATTATACACACGTTCCGCGCACGACACGGAAGAGCGTTTAATTGAGGGGACCCAGTTTGTTTCCACAGAAAATAGCGTCCCCCTCTATTGGTTGCCGGCGAATGCAGTTGCTTTGCTAGATGGTGAATGTAGGCGTGTGTGTGTGTTTGTGTGTGTGTGTGTGTGTGTGTGTGTGTGTGTGTGTGTGTGTTTCGTATCCTTCAATGCAGCAATTTTGTCACTACTGAAGCTGTTTTGTATCTCCTCGTGCCAAGCAACTGTACATCGTGAATATCAAGTACAGAAAGAAACGTCAGAAGCTCTCTTCTGACAGGAGAAGAAACAAAAATATTCTTATTTACACATTTTCATAAATGGACGGTGAATCTGCAATGATGCAGTTAGTAGTCGTACATTGTGTTACACATTTGGGCAAAAATTTCTCTCTCTGGTTTCATGTGGTCCGCCATGAAATCCTCTTTGTGCAACATCTTTAACTCACCTTTTTGACACTACATCCTCAGTAATTTGCTGAATGTATTCTTATCTCTGTCTTCCCCTAGAGTTTAGCTCCTACTAATAGAAGTTGGGCTCTCGTGTTTTAATACATGTTCCTTTATCCAGTCGCTCCTTCTACTCAGCATTTTCCACAAATGTTCCACAAATACCTTTCCTCATCGATTGTACAGAGATCCATCTCCTTTCTTGTCCCATAAGTCCATCTAATTTTCAGCATTCATCAACTGCATCGTTTGTCAGAAGCTTCGATTCTCTTCTTTCAAATGATTCAAATGGCTCTGAGCACTATGGGACTTAAGAGCTGAGGTCATCAGTCCCCTAGAACCTAGAACTACTTAAATCTAACTAACCTAAGGACAACAGACAAATCCATGCACGAAGCAGGATTCGAACCTGCGTCCGTAGCGGTTCCAGACTGAAGCGCTTAGAACCGCTCGGCCACAACGGCCGGCGATTCTCTTCTTTGCCCGCATTCCCACAGTCAATTTTCGCTATAAAACAGTGGTGTGCTGCAAACGTATATTTTCAGAAACTTCATCCCAATATTAATCCTAGTAATACCAATGTATTTTTCATACAGCACATTAGCAGGGGGTGGGGGTGGGGACGGCAATGGGGGTATGTATTTTATGCCCACAATAAAAAATCGAAAAGAGGCTAAATTCATTATTTGTTGTGACTTATATCAACAACATATGTTTTAAAGACATACTGACGTATAAATAGCGTTCAGCACCTAAAGATATCTTGTAGCACTCTCTTACAAAAATCAACGCACTTTCAGTAGTGTGTATTTCCAATGGTGGTGTACTTTAACCCACTCTAAAAAAATTAAAAAATAGGTATTTCGTTAATTGTTTTAACTTTCACTCACAACACACTATTTGAAGAGATACCCTAGTGCAAGTAAAATCCTGGACCTGAAAATATTGAATGTGACATTCATTTCGGAAGTGACATCTACAAAATATAAATTTTGTGGTTAATTGTAACTGAAGCAGTTAAAACATTAACGGAATTTGCTAGGAGGTTTCATTAGAGAAATACAGATCTTTTTCAGCATTTTCAAATGTAAAGTAACTGACTAGTTTACAGTAGTTTGAAAAGTTTGGCTCAAGTACCCCTCCCTCAACTCCCTTGGTATTGCGAAGTTTAAGGCCAAAGCAGACTTCTTTTGGCCAGGAATTCCTTCTCCGTAAGTGCTAGACTTCTTTTTTATGTTCTTCTTGCTTCTTCCATCAAGCGTTATTTCGTTTCCTAAATAGATAATTTCCATGACTTCGTCTGCTTCGTCGTCGCCAGTTTTGATATTGAGTTACTCACTGTTCCCATTTATGCTACTCCTTGTGACTTTCGTGTTTCTTCGGCTTATTTTAAATCCGTCTTCTGTACATATTAGACCATGTCACTGAAGAGGTCTCGTAAGTTTTCTTCAATTTCAGTGAAGATACCAGTATTATCAGTGATCTGCTGATTTATACACTTTCACCCTGATTTTTATATACATTTTTAAAACTTTTTTTTTCATTGCTTATTAGATGTGCTGATTGAGCAGTAAAACCGGAGCCCACAAATTCAATGAATATATTTCCATTTTTCTTTAGTCGAAACTGTCCCTCTGCTGTCTGTACCTTTCCTAAAGCCAAATGGATCATCGTCTAACAGATCCTCGGTTATACATTACTTTGCATTAATATCTCCGCATTATAAAAAATGTTTAAAGTGAGTTCAACGAAAGGCAGTCCAATTAACGAGTCACGTCGAAGATCGTCTCTTTCAAATTTAGCAGGATTCAGCCGAAAAGTTTTGCAGACTACACGAGCATACTGTTTAAGAGCCGGCACAATGGTTCAGCTTACACAACACTCTTCAGATGCCCTTCCACAAATAAAAATCTAGTAGATTGAATACCGCACAGAAACACTTGTTCCAGAAATGATGTAGAGGTAACTCACGGACGTCCTGAGAGTTCATCTCTGTGATGGAGACCTGGCTCACAAAGACGCCGATGGAGCGGGTTTGATGGTGGTATTTACGAAACAAAGTTGTTTAGGTAATCCGTACTGTCTTTAGACCGCCTCCGCGATGCTTCATGTTATACGAGAACTAGGCTTGATCCTGGAATGAATGATTCACTGTAGTGTTTCAACGAAGTTGTTGCCACACTACCTACAACACTGTGAATAATACTCATATAAATAAAATAGGCCAGACAGGGCTACAAGCCCACGTGAGTCCCATAGGCCGCCGTGTCATCCTTTGCCGTACGTCGTCACTAGGAGGAGAGGAACGGCGTCAGGACACTGTTCTGCCGGACGTCGCCAGTTTTCCAGACATTCAAACCTCTGCTTGGCTTTCCCTTTCATCCACAATTGTCTTAGACGGCTCAGTGCACTCCGTTCCATGCTTTCCGCCAAGGTAATAAGCTTGGCAGTAAGCGAATTTTTGTTCCTCCGCTTGGCAGTCAGACACGGAGACGTACTTGTCAAGTAGTGTACACGGAAAAAATTGCAGTAACAGAAACTAATTAGTGTAGAGTAACGAAATTTCTGGAATTCATTTGTGTTGGTAATATATTTCAGTAACGTTGCAGGATGACAGGTTAACGTAAGCACGGGATAACTTATTGCAAATGTGAGATGGTAGTGTGTTAACAAGTGGTGTAACAGCTAGAATACTGAATGCAAGCATGCAGACGTGCGTGCATTGTGTTGTAAGAGGGCCGGATATCAGTATGCGGAACGGAGTTCCATGCCTGTTGCATTGGGTCGGTCAATACGGCGATGGTTAATGCTGTATGTTGATGATGCTGGAGTTATCGTCCGAGAGTGGTCTATCTGTACTCGACAGGAGACACATCTGGTGATCAAGCAGGCCAACGAAACATGTCGACACACTGTAGAGATTGTCTGGTTACAACAGCTGTTTGTCGGAGGGCGTTATCCTGTTGGAAAACATTACCTGGAATGCTGTTCGTGTACAGCATCACAGTATGTCGAATTACCAGACTGACGCATAGATTTTTCAGTCAGGTTGCGAGGGATAATCAGGAGAATACTCCTGTGGTCATACGAAATCGCGCCCGAGACCATAGCTAAAGGCGTCTAGCACACAGACGGGTTAGTTGCAAACTGACAACTGGCCTCCTGCTAGCCAACAGATGGGCAGCACTGGCACCGAGGCAGAACCATCTGGCCGTCTGGCTCAGAACTGTCTGCTGCTCAAATTGCTGCAACAGATGCAGTACGATGAGCCAGAGCCATACACCGAACACGATGGTCATCCATGTCGGCCGTCCTAGGCCCGGTGTTCTTACGACCGTACATTTTCGTGACCCTTGCTGTCAGCAGTGTTGCACAGTGGCTAAATTCCTGCCAAGTCTTTCAGCAATATCGCGGAAGGAGCATCCAGCTTCTTTAGCCCTATTGCACAACCACGTTCACTCAGTGAGGTGTTGGGAACAGTGTCTTTGTCGCCTTAAAGGCATTTTTGACAAACATCAACTGGCCACGTTCAATCTCAGAGGTAACTAACGATCACGACTGTTACAGCATGTGTTTAAAGCAAACCTGGGTTGTATCCTCATAGTGGCGCTACAAGCGTCACGGATATGCGACTGGCACGGAAGCTGAACAGACATCTTCTTAGGGATTAGAAACATGCCTACTTACTTTCGTTTATTTGCTCGACTACATTTTGGTATTGAGAGTTTTTCCGTTAGTGTATGTATTAATTAAATAATAAAGTAATACCACATGGTATCCAATGTAATATACTAATGTACACACTTATCTCTCGATTAAATACATATGTCGATGGAAACATTTTTTCACTTTTCCATGTCAGAAAGCACCAGAAATCTGTCCCTTTACTTAATATTAATCACGAATATATAGTTACTTTTGGATAATTACCAAAACTAGTCCTAGGGCGGTATTACACTATCAAAGTTCTTTGTCGAAGTTGATATGTCAAATATTCACGTCAAAAAAATTTGATCGTGTAATAGAGTACTTTGTCAAATCTCACCTGTCGTCAAATAAATACAACCAAATCTAGGGGCTGAAGCGCTGGCGTCGCTACAGTTATTTGACATCTGTGTAGTGTATAAATATGGCTTCATAGTTGGTAATCTGGAATCATCCAGGCCACTTGTAAGCGAGTGGACATAGAGAAAGCAGTCACAATCTAAGATAAAAAAATCATTCTTATTTTTCCATTCTACTTTGTTTCTTTTAGAACTCTGGATGCCAAAAGTTAAAACGCTTCATCTGTTTCGTACTTTTTATTAATTTTGTAGTTGCTGGAACACTAATTCCATTAACTAAATTATTCAAAAATAAAAATAGTTCGTATTGCCCATATAGTGTACTAAACATTTATTTACCTTCACAGAATCCCATTCACTGCTTTATAAATCGATTCACACAATCATGGAATTATTTTGGTTAATGTGCAATGTGATATTCCAGTGCTCTGTTGTAAACTAGAGTCGTTCTCACCTGCACAAGAAATCCCTGTGTCAAAGTTTTCCCGTCTTTTACACATATAGCATTTCTCTAGAGAGTATTCTGTTTTGTAATATGAGAAACCACTTCACTGCGAAAATACTGAAATACACTCTCATCTATCCGTAAGTACTTTATATATAAGGCTTGACGTCCTCCACTAGTACCTTTCGTAACATATTTTACTGAATGCTTTTACTATCTCTACGTAATACCTATGGTTTCATCAAAGTATGTTTCCTTTTTCTTCCGTCGCTTTTCTTCCAAATACATACACAGTGCAGCAGGGTACGAGCAACTGCAGCGCATATTAACAAGTTGTTGTCCACCATCTTGAATTTGATGAAAAGTATGATGACAGTATAATACCCCTTTTTAGCATCCGACAAAGATCTTTGTCAAAGAAATACGACGAATATTTGATCATGTTTCTTTGTTAAAGAAATGTAGTATTGTAATTCCGGCCATACACAGATAATTCTGACGGGAATGTGAAAGGTATTATCATATGTCGCCATATATGCTATACATCTATCCTTGTCGTGTTAGCCCGCATCTCGTGGTCGTGCGGTAGCGTTCTCGCTTCCCACGCCCGGGTTCCCGGGTTCGATTCCCGGCGGGGTCAGGGATTTTCTCTGCCTCGTGATGGCTGGGTGTTGTGTGATGTCCTTAGGTTAGTTAGGTTTAAGTAGTTCTAAGTTCTAGGGGACTGATGGCCATAGATGTTAAGTCCCATAGTGCTCAGAGCCATTTGAGCCACCTTCTCGTGTTGAAATTTGAAACTGACATTTAAGTCACATGGGTGAGAGTAACGAGCTGAGTTTCTGTCATTACATACTATTAAGTGTAGCCGCCTTTACAAAGAGTCTTCATTTATTGGTGTAAAGGAGCACTGAGTTCAACAACTGAACGATTGTCGTCTCAGTATTACATATGCACCACTACAGTTAACCCAATTTCTACAAATTCATGAATATTACTATGAGTACCTGCAGCAACATCTGACAGCATTCAACCATATTTGTGTCCTAAAAACAGCTCAACATTGCGTTTCGGGAGACAATGCTCTCATCATCACATTATAAATCTGATCACATGAAGTTAAAAAATCATAAAGTCTACCAACAATAGTAATTGTGGGATTCATAAGAAAAAATAAAATAAACAACATGCACTGTGTATTCTCCGTCTCGAGGGCCGCAAGACCACAATTTTTTTTTATTCTATTTTATCTTGTGAATGCCATAATTATTACTAACGGTAACAATTTTTAGCGTTTCAGCTTCATCTGCCAAGACTTACAGTCGGATGATGAGGGCACTGTCTATGGAAATCCGTTGTTGAGCTGTGTGTAGAACAGAAATACTGTTGAATGCTACCAATAATTACCATAAAATCCTGGCAACCATCACCTCTCATCTTTGATAGACAATATTATATTGCTATATCGTTTTCTTTCTTTTTACACTTGGCCGTTTGTAGGGAAACGAATATTATATCGTTTTCACAGTTCTCTCTTATTACAAACGACAGAAGTAAAACCCTTTAGTTGAATTTGGTTCTTGTTATTTCAACACTTTCAGGAGGGTAAATGACGGAATATAGGTTCGGAAGGAAGCATTCAGTTCTCCGACGATTCCTCAACAATGTATGTGAAACGTTTTTTTAAGCTTCCAAATCAAATGAAACCCGTATACATACTTAACGTTCTGCTTTTGTGCAAAATAAGAGTTCATGTTTTATGAGTACCGTTACCGAAATACTATCAAGCATATAATCTCACTAATCGTTGATTAAAGATAGTACTTCTTTGGTGAATTACATGTTAACATTCATTTGTCTGAAATCGACGTCATTCATTGTCACAAAAGTATCGTCAGTCGTTGTCTAAGGTCGAGTTTTAGATCTGAAGATCAACATGCGTCCTGGTTTAGAAGTAGTATCACTTTGTTTGCATTCGTAGAGCACGTTTATCTGTGCAACGAAGTATTACATTCATACACGTATCTTCGATGCTACCAATCGCTCCACCGGACCATTACTCAAAAACCTGCAGTTAAAAAAACAATAAATTAAACAATGCAGATAGAGGTCGCTACTATTCACTTCATCGAGAAGTTGATCTAACTACAATGACTCCACTTGCGGTTTTACCATGTATTGCAGTTTTACTTTTGTGTGCTACTAACTTTCTGTCACCATAGGATTGTAATATAATAGTGCGGTGATAGACTTCTCACACATTCATACATTTAGGCAAATACAACACTCTATCTGAAATAAAAACTCATGGCAGAGATGAGCCGTGCGTTGTCTTCTTTCGTGTCCATCAGCTAAACTCGCCGCGAAACTGCTCTTATTAGTGATCTTTTAGTCTACATTATCCAAGCATCGTCAAGTAAAGTGAATTTAAAGAACATATGAGTCGGTATAAATATAACATAATCGAAGTTAGAAGAAGGGCTGTGTTGTTTCGAAAAAAAAAAAATTGAAGACAGCACCAAAAGATTTAGGTTAAAGGTACTGATGATTTCGTCAGTTAATAAAGTGAAACGCATAAACAATTAAAGTGGTAGTCCTACAAATATGTTTTAACCACGAAATGAAATAACAGTAACAATCAATCGCAGCAAAGAATGTTTGTTTGTATATATAGGTGGTAGCAAGTTCCCCAAACAGAGTCCCATTCCGTTATAATCTTCACACAATAATCAGCAGCTTACAGACAAATAAAGTTCTCGTAATACTAAGTAGGTTCCAACAACATACGCAGTAATTATTCCAAAATGCTGTAAAAACACATGAGAGACCTAATATGCTCATCGCATAACACTGGAAAAAAGTTCCAACTGGTTGATAAATTCTAACTCCAGCTCAGTACGAAATTCTTCTAAACATGAACGAATGTTAAAATATTCGTTCGGTCACTTCTCGGTCACAATTTATCACCACATAAAAGCTTAATCACTCTAACACCTTTCAAAGATACAAGTTACCTAAACGACCAACCAACGCAGAATGACCAGGAGCAGCAATTCGGTTCTCTTATAAGCTTACGGTTAGCTCGCCAGATCTTATAACGAACACAAAATACATAAAGTGGACCATCATTTGAAATAAACACATCTCATATACACACATAACATGTGTTTCATACAATGTGACTTTCTGTTCCAGTTCTCGTCAGACAATACTCAATGAGTTATGTCCAATTTTTTATGCTCACTTAATTACAACAGAAAATCAGTACACATACGCTCACTAGACAAAGATAGTATTAACAAATACATCATAAACAGTAAAGATGCCCTCTTACGCTCTATAAAATGGTAGTATCAGATATTACGGACAGTACAACAATAAACCTTCGAATGACGATTGAATTCATTATAGACCAAATTAATATTTCGTTAAATAAACAACAAACATCTATTAAACAATACGTAGGGAGGGATCCATGGAATGTCATGTTGTGGTCTCTTACTTTATAACTGTACATAATACGATGCTCTAACAAATTTCGATATATTAATATGAAATAAGACACAGAGAAGTTCAATTAATGAAGTGGCTAATGGATTACCACAACTCCAGGGCCATGGGGACAACAACCTCTTTCCTGCCGCTATTCGCCTGCCGTTGACCGCATGGGTTGCTGGCTACTGCGGATGCCTCAGCGTCTGCCTCGCCTTGACCGGGCAGTCGAACCAATTCTTACAGATCCACCATTTCTGTAATTTTACCTGGCTAACAGCTCACCGGCATAGGTGTTATCTTACAATATGTGCTAAGCTTCATCCAAATGACAAGCTAGAAGAACATAAATCTAATTCTTATTCAAACTGGTCACAGTATAAGACTTTTATGGAGCTGCTTCTTCTTAACGAAGGATGTTGCTCGTAGAATGGGCGAATTATTTCTATAACGAAGTATGCTAAGGAAGTTCATAACATTATCTGCTCCGGACTTGACTTATTGCGCTACTTGACCAGTGAAATCAAGAAAATGTGGCAAAGTGTCCTTCTCGTATTCTCAACACAAATTAAAAACGGGATGCATGACACCAGCGTGAAAATTCATTCTGGAACGAAGCAAAGAAGTGTCCAGTGTGGTCACGTTTCTAAGCATCTAAAGATTCAAACGTTGTTCCTAGAAGAATGTTTCACTATCACAGGCACAGACGAAAGGGGAGAGAAGAAGGCAATGAAACAAGCAAATAATCGCAGTAATTGTAGGTCCAGAAAACGACTGTTTCCTGGATACGACGTTTCACGACCGAGTGCGTGAACTCCTTATCATAGAGTCTCCAAGGATACAAACAGAAGATACGCACTTCTAGAAAAACACATTACTGCAAATGTTCAACATGGCCACCATTCTTGTGAAGAAAGGTTTCAGCACATTCCCTCATTGATGCCTGTACAAGATCAAAAATGCCTGATGCGTTTCGAATGTATTGACAACCATCCACAACGAATTCCCAGAATTCATCGACAATATCAGCAGGGCTGGAACACACTAAAGCTTTTAAATATCATGTACAAAGAAAATCCAACTGATTCGAATCGCCGGCCGGAGTGGCCGTGCGGTTCTAGGCGCTACAGTCTGGAACCGAGCGACCGCTACGGTCGCAGGTTCGAATCCTGGATCGGGCATGGATGTGTGTGATGTCCTTAGGTTAGTTCGGTTTAATTAGTTCTAAGTTCTAGGCGACTGATGACCTCCGAAGTTAAGTCGCTTAGTGCTCAGAGCCATCTGAACCATTTGATTCGAATCAGGAGACTAGGGAGGCCATGTTAATTGTGAGGAATGACCGGTACACTTCTTGTTGAACACCAATGAAAGTAATCCCAAACAGCTGCATGAAAGTGTGGCAGTACACCATAATCGACACACCTTTTGCAGCCTTTCATCATCCGGAACATAATAGACCAATAGCGTTGTAACGTTTGTATGAGTGCACATACACATACTTCGTATCACGAAAACCATCGTTTGCTGTTACTACATGTGTCAGAATACTTTTGCATTCTTGTTAGCACAGGCTGAAAACAAGATATTGCAAACGAGAATGGTCGCATGAAAGTGTCAGACTACGTTAAACCAAAAACAAATGTTGTTTCTTCAGTGGAAGGTTCTGTGAATAAGGGACAGAACAGTGAGGATATGGAGAGTGGAGTGAGCTTCTTGCAGGTATAGGGATGAGCAACCTGTTGTATTAGGAGGCAAATAACTACTATACTACGCATGTGGATAACTGTCTCAAATTTTGTTCGTTCCAGGTGAGGAGTTAAGGTAGAGGAACAGATTTCGGCACAGCGACTTTCTTAATGAGTGGTACAGAGAGGATTTTTGCTTTGACAAGAAGAGTTTATGTTTCTCTGTAATATGAAGAAAAAAAAGGAACGCCAAGGACATGTAAGGACACATTGAAATAAAAGGTGCATACGGGGATACTGTGAGGTATGTGTGTGTGTGTGTGTGTGCGTGTGTGTGTGTGTGTGTGTGTGTGTGTGTGTGTGTGTGTCTGTGTGGGTGAGAGAGAGAGAGAGAGAGAGAGAGAGAGAGAGAGAGAGAGAGGGAAGAATGTATCAGCTACAAGTGATTAAGAAAAAGGAATGAATATTATGATTTAATGGTCCGTTTACCATTGTGTCCTTAGAGATAGAGCCCTAAAATGATTCAGTAGCGATAAGCTAAGTTAAAGAGTATTATATTTGTCTTCCATTAGCAACACATACTATGGCACTATTTGCAATTAATGCTTTGGTCTTAATGGTTGTCCAGCGTGGTTGTGACCTCTTATTCGATGAAGACACTTTTCAAGGCTTGTAGTAAAGTACAACCAACAACGCAAGTAATCAATTTCGTTCGTACGGTCGTGAAAGAATGGGCAGTGAGGAAGATAGAACGGTGAAAAAATTAAATAGTCGTAGGGTACTGATGGCCGGTAGTCCACACCTGGGGAAGTTCGTCCACCCTGTTGAAAGGCTTTTCAGTTGACGCCAAATGGAGTGACTTGCGTTTCAATGATGACGAGGACAACGCAATATCCAGATCCCGAGAGGAGAAAATTTCCGATCCGGCCGGGAGTCGAACACTGGCCCCCTGCATGGCAGTCAGACGCGCTTACCCCCGTATAAGAGGGTGGATATAGATCGGTGGTTACAGAACAGTGACTACAACCCTGGATTTATGTTTAGGAGGATCAGAGTTGAAATACTCTCCTGAAGATTCAGATGAGGGATTTCCGTGGTTCCTTTTACCGCTTAAGACATATACCGCGATGGATAGTCTGAAAAAAGTGCTGCTGATGAGTATCTTCCTCAAGTATCTGAACATGCACTCCGTATCTCATGAAAGCGCGGCCGACACAGAGCACAATCAGCCCTAAGAGAAAGCCATACTAGGTATGTTTTACGCTTCATACCAGAGTATCACATGTAACCTACGTCCTGAATTATTTGCTGCATTTGTTCCAATATCTGTCTTCCTCTACAGTTTCGCCCTCAACAGCTCCGTCTACTATCCTGGAAGTCATTCCCTGGTGCGTCCACAAATGTCCTATCTTACTATACCGTCTCTTTATCACTGTTTTCCACATATTCATTTCCTCTGCGTTTCTGGGCAGTACCTCCTCAATCTTTGCCTTATCATTCCACCTAATTTTCTACATTAGTCTGCAGCACCACGTCTCAAACGCTTCAATTCTCTTATTAATGTATCACTACCATACAATGCTGTGCTCCAGACTGATATTCTCAGAAATTTCTTCCTCAAATTAACATCGATGTTTGACACTAGTAGATATCGCTTGGACAGCATGCCCTTTTTGGCAGTGCTAGATTGCGTTTGATGTCCTACATCCTCCATCCGTCATTGGTTTTGCTACCTAGGCAGTAGAATTCCTCAACTTCATCTACTTCGTGAGCATCAAACCTGATTTTAAGCTTCTTACTGTTCTCATTGGTGCTAATTCTCATTACTTTCGCCTTTCTTCGATTTACCCTCAGTACATATTCTGTACTCATTAGACTGTTTATTCCATTCAGCAGATCATGTAATTCTTTTTGACTTCCACTGAGGATAGCAATATCATCAGCAAATCGTATCATTGATATCCTTTCACCTTGAATTTTATTTCCACTCCTGAACCTTTCTTTAATTTCCGCCATTGCTTCTTCGGGGTACAGATTGAACAGTACAGCTGAACGGCTACATCTCTGTCTTACACCCTTTCTAATCCGAGTACTGCCGTATGAACCTAAAATAGCCGTCATTCATAGCAGTAAGAGTGACTTAATAGTCGGTAAGCATTATAACAGTATGTTATCTATTTTTTCTGCTTAGCAACAAAGAGAGAAACAGGACAGAATATCTAATTGTAGGCCATCATCAAATTTCATTGACATTGGCCACTATGAAGTACGACACTCATACGAAACACGATATAGTCCGGAGAGAATTACACATTTCAATGAGAGGAAAAGGATTCGCTGAAATTTACTACCTTAACGGTCGCACTACAGTATAGTCTGTCCTCGGTCCTTTGTACACCGGAATTCGTACAGCTTGTCGTTCCTTGGAGTGAGACTTCACTGACTTCTGAGTTGGATCAGAAGGAAAAAGCGACTGCTCTCAGATTATTGATTCTATATCAAAATACGAGCTGATCTCCCCACAAGTCAGAGTATGGCAATTTAGTGAACGTTTATAGTCCATACCTACTTTATTTTCTTACCAATTGCAAACCTCTTACGATGTTCTAAGCGCCAGTCATCTGCCTAATTCCATCACTCAGCCTATATGTTCCAACTCTGTAAATAAAACTACTCATACGCAAAGGAAATGTTTTCGATACGTCAGTGGGAGAAAACTCACAACCACAGTACTCGATACATTTTACTCGTGGAGATTCTGATACAACTTATACAACTGAGGCGAGTAAGGACAGGTGCATCGCTTGTCGACGTATGTAATTAAATGACTGTTAGTACATTGAGTAAAATTCTCTAACTCTACTGTGGCCTCAATCTGGTTGTGGTTTGCATTGGAGGTGATTACAATGAAAGAAATTTATCATCTACGCAAATAAAAAAAGAGGGAAAACAAATTACCTTAATTTTTTGTATTAAAGACCACAGCATTACATTACAGAACCAAGTGATCGTGCGAACTCTGTTATAAAAGCATTAATAAAATATTTTTATCTCCTTCTGAATTATAGGAACCTCCATATTACAGGGACAAAGTAAAATTTCTTTTCAAGTTCAGCGTGCGAACAATATATGGGCAGATAATGAAAATCAAGATAGGCGATAATATGAAGCAAAATGAATAACTTGAAAGGGAATCTTGTTAAGCAACTCAGTGAGGCGTCGTAGTTTAAATAGGACCATAGTTTAAGTCTGGGACTGTTAAAAACTGAATATAAAGCATATCATAGTATCCACAGATGCTAAATTGATCCATATTTTGTACACAATTTGCAGACTGAATTCTGTTCTGTTTCTCATGTTCGTAGATATACAGTTCGTATACATCATTTCTTTACGTGGGTCTATTTTTCCGTGGAGACTTTGGTATTTTTTTAAGCCTACAAAAAATGTCTGGCTTCTTTCTTTATAATTCACGAAATCGCCGAAACACAGGTTATGCTGTTAATTGGTAAATGGGGTCAATGCGTTTCATGTCACCCGTTCTATGTAATGTAAAAACAGCACTACCGTAGCACCGACATACATTGCGTTACAAGCGATGTTTTCGTTTACAGCTAGACGTCATTGTCATCCCGCAATGGAAACCACGATAAATATTGGTTTGACCAATAAGGTGTTTAGTCTATTTGTGTCAGAATGATACATTTTTCGAGATTTATCTGTATCAGGGTGTCAGGCTTGAAGCCATATTTTGTGTCCGGAATGATAGTTGCTGAAAGATGTGGAGTCTACAACCACTAAGCTGCATATAATATCACTCCTTTCCAAAGCCATTAAAGTGAAACAAAAAGCTTTTGAATAACTCGCTAAGTTTTCAAATAGAAATAAAGTAGTAGGACTTCACTGGTTTTTTCGGAAATCTAAATATATAGAACTGATTAGCTCTAACTTGGAGATTCATTTGTAACGAAATTGTACTTTTTTTATGATGATTAAAGTCGAAATTGAAAAAGGTGTTGCCAGATATGGAGTAGAGATATACACGTACTGTGTACTTTGCACATATGAAAACTGATTTTAGCTAATTGTCATGTGGTGTACTACAGAAAAGAACCACTTTTCTAGGACCGCTATACACACATCAAAGAAGTTTTGCACCAACCCGGTTACCAGAACTCCTGAAGATAGACGTTGACTGTGAAATTGTATCACAGACACAGTCCCTTTGCCTGTTTATAGATGTCACTAAATTCACCTAAAGATGTAAACAACCATCATGAGCAGCGCCTATTAGACGGAGGGGGTCAGACAGCCGATCAGTTCCTGTCATTCAACCAGGAAGGAGGTACACGTGTTGTCTGTAGTTCAACCATGGCTAGACGGTCAATACTGCGGTTCGATCGCGTCCACATTGTCACTTTGTGCCAGGAAGGACTCTCTACAAGATAAGTGGTGAACCAAAGCGGTGTTGTTCGGACATGGAGGAGACACAGAGAGACGGGATCTGTCGATGACATGCCTCACTCAGGCCGCCCAAGTGCTACTACTGCAGTGGATGACCGCTAGTTACGAATTATGGCTCGGAGGAACTCTGATAGCAACGCCACCATGTTGAAAAATGCATTTTGTGGAGCCACAGGACGTCGTGATACAACTCATACTGTACACAATAGGCTGCGTGATGAGAAACATCACTCCCTACGTCCACGGCGAGATCCATCTTTGCAAACACGACACCATGCAGCGCGGTACAGATGGGCCCAGCATCATGCCAAATGGACCGCTTAGAATTGACATCACGTTTTCTTCACTGGTGAGTGTCGCATATGCCTTCAGACAGACAGTCGTCCGAGTCGTGTTTGGAGGCAACCCGGTCAGGCTGAGCAAGCTAGACACACTGTCCAGCAAGCGCAGCAAGGTGAACATTCCCTGCTGCGGTGGGCAAGCATTATGTGGGGCTGACGTACGCCACTGGTGGTCATGTAAGGCGACGTAACGGTTGTACGACACGTGAATGCCATCCTTCGACCGATAGTGGAATAAGATCAGCAGCATATTGGTGAGGTATTCGTCTTCACAGACGACAATTCTCGCCACCATCGTGCACATCTTGTGAATGACTTCCTTCAGCATAAGGACATCGCTCGACTAGGGTGGTCAGCATGTTCTCCAGGCACTAACCGTATTGAAAAGGGCGACATGACCCACCAACCACTCTAAGGGATCACGTCCAATCGCCGTTGAGGAGTGGGATAATATAGACCAACAGTGCCTTGATGAACTTGTGGGAACTATGCCACGATGAACACAGGCATGCATCAATGTAAGAGGACGTGCTACTGGGATATTAGAGGTACTGGTGTGTACAGCAATCTGGACTACCGCCCTTGAAGGTCTCGCTGTATGGTGGTACAACATGCGATGTGTGGTTTCCGTGAGCAATAAAAGGGGCGGAAATGTTGTTTATGTTGATCTTTATTATAATTTTCTGTACAGGTTCCGGAACTCTCGGAATCGAGGTGATGCAAAACTTTTTTTCGTATATATCTGATAGAGATAGCAGATGGAATATGGAATTGGTTGGGGTGGTGGGAATTAATGGAGAACATGGGAAGTAGGAAGAGAGATTTGGAGAAAACCAGGGAGAGACAGGGAGCAAGAGCAAAAGTGAGAGAGTAAAAGTGGGGATCGAAGACTGTGAGAGTACGAACAGATAGCAGAGAGAGAGAGAGAATGAGAGAGACGGAGACAGACGGACAGAGAGTCTAACACTGGAGTGAACCAGTGTTAGAAAAGACAAGATACACGAAGGAGAGGGAGGAACAGGAAGTAGGAAGAGGGTGCTGTATGTGATGCGGCTGGCGGAACGCGCTGGGATGTGTGTGCTGCGGCAGCGCCCAGTGCTTCTGCCGGCGGCAGCACGTCCTAATGAGCCGCGACTCGCAGCAGAGCCAGGAGCCGGTGGCAGGAACAGCAGCCGGGCACCGCCTGCCTTTGTTTCCGCGCCAGAGACGTCCTGCAGTTAAAATATGCACACGGCCCGCAGCGCACAATGGCACAATGCGCGCCGGTTGCCGCCGGCTGGCCCGGCCGCGCTAGCGCTGCCGCTGCTGAGCCTCCCGCGGAAAATTGCGCCGCCGCGCGTCGGAGGGATCCCACCCTGGCTAGCGTAGCGCTCGTCTGCGCGGTCGCTGTCTCGAGCACAGCTGGCAGGTGTCCGGCTGCCCGCACCTAGTGCCCACTGGAACCTCATCAGTTCGCCTTCTCAGTCCATCATTCCTATATCTTAAAGAGAACTTCCTACTCTTTCAATATTTTTTTTGTTATTTAACCTATTCTGATTATGCCCATCAAGCCCCCTCTTACATCTAAACAGGATTACTCCTAAGAAATAAACAGTTTAATATGATAAACATTACTGAAGTGATATTGGTGTCTGAAGCGGCAATGTGAGTAAATAGTTATATGCATCTTGCACAGGATAGAGTAGCATGGAGAGTTGCCTCAAACCAGTCTCTGGACTGAAGACCACAACAACAACAGGTGTAGGAGATCGATGTTTTCTGATACAGTTGTAGGGGAAGGACATTTAAGGAGACTGCATTTGCCAAGAATAGTGTGAAGAAAGGAAGAGGTGGTTGGTGAGAGGGATGTACAAAAGTATTCGGACACACCCAAAAAATATGTTTTTCTTATTAGCTACATTGTTCTGCCACCTATTGCCAGGTAATCCATATCAGCTATCTCAGCAGTCATTAGACATCGTGAGAGAGCAGAATGGGGCACTCCAAGGAACTCACGGGCTTCGAACATGGTCATGTGATTGGGTGACACTTGCGTCAAACGTCTATACGCGAGATTTCCATATTCCTAAACATCCCTAGGTATACTTTTTCGGATGTGACAGTGATTTGGAAACTTGAAGGGACACGTACAGCACAAAAGCATACAGGCCTATCTCGTCTGTTGACTGACGAGTCCACCGACAGTTGAAGAGGGTCGTAATTTGTAAAGGCAGAAATCTATCTAGCCCATCACACAGGAATTCCAAACAGCATCAGGATCCGCTGCAAGCACTATGATAGTTAGGTGGGAGGAGAGAATACTTGGATTTCATGGTCGAGCAGCTGCTCGTAAGTCACACATGACGTCGGTAAATGCCAAACGACGATTGAACAGTGGAGAAACGTTGTGTGGAGTGACGAATCACGGTGCACAATGTGGCGATCCGATGGTAGGGTTTAGGTATGGCAGATGCCCGGTGAACCTCATATGCCAGCGTGTGTAGTGCCAACAGTAAAATTCAGAGGCGATAGTGTTATGATATGGTCGTGTTTTTCGTGGAGGGGTCTGGGGCTTCCATCCCTTATAGTCCTGCGTGCCACTACCACTGCACAGGCGTACATTGATGTTACAAGCACCTTCTTGTTTCCCACTGTTGAGGAGCAATTCGGGGATGGGGATTGCTTCTTTCAACACGACCGAGCACCTGTTCGTAATGCACGGCCTGTGGCGATGTGGCTACACGACAATAACATCCCTCTAATGGACTAGTCTGCACTGAGTCCTGACCTGAATCCTACAGAACACCTTTGGGATGTTTTGGAACGCCGACTTCTTGCCAGGCCTCACCGACCGACATCGATACCTCTTCTCACCGCAGCACTCCGTGAAGAATTTGCTGCCACTCCCCAAGAAACCTCCCAGCACCTGAGTGAACGTATGCCTGCGAGAGTGGAAGCTGTCTTAGAGGCTAAGGGTGGGTCAACACCACACTCAATTCCAGCTTTACCGAAGGAAGGCGCCACGAACATGTAAGTCTTTTTCAGCCAGGTGTCCGCATACTTTTGATCACATAGTGTATGTGGCTGACGAGTGCGCACGGGAATAATAATTAGCATTATTGTTGGCTTCGTAGATAAGTGATAAACTGCCTTCTGAAGCTGGAGATGTCTTCATTTCTGAAATATAATAACATCTCCAGCTTCAGATGACAATGAAGTTTCTATTAAAGCAAAGATAAGGATTACCATTGCCCTCTACACCGTCGTTACCCTGCCCTGTTAATAACTTCATTTTCACATACATACTACAGTCATTGTCCTTCATATCCCATTACACAGTCGCTGAGTGGTTACCACACTGGACTCAAGTTCAGGAGGAAGACAGTTTAAATCCAAGTACGGCTATCCTCACTTATTTATTCTGTAATTTCCTTAAATTGCTCAAGGTAAATGCTGAGACGGTTTCTTAGAATGGGCACTGCCGATATCCTTCCCCATCCTTGACACAATCCAAGCTTGTGGCTAATGACCTCGACTTCGATGGGACGTTAAACCCAATCTTCCTTCCTTCCTTCCTTTCATTAGACAAATTTTCTCTCGCTAACTACGTATGTCCTCTCCAGTACTTTCCCAGGGGTAGGATAAATAATCCCAAATTTTTTATAGATTAATCATTCTCTAGTAAGCCTGTTTTACTGACATTTCAACCAATATCTTCCGTTCATCTTCACTTGTAGAATTACACTTGCACTTTTCTTAACAACTTCCTGTGAAAACTCCACTTTCCAAGCATAAAACTCATGTTTCCTCATAATTTATTTTTGACATCCACATAATGCTCGCTACAGCTTTAAATTTTCTTAACGCTCTTTCTGAATATAATGCCATTTACTAAATCAACTTATTAATACCCTCGTCCTTTTATCATTTTAGAATACAATTAATTCCTCTCCATTCATAGGAAATCACTTCTAATATGGCTGGGTATTTACTAAGTTTGATCATTAACCTAATGCTTTAATTTCAAATAGCCTAACACACCACCCGTTTTTTCTTGTCTACATATTTGTATTAAATTGGAATGTGCTATTTCATCGTCCCCTCTTCAACCAAAACATCTTTACCCTTCATAAACATTAACTTTCATATTCATTTAACTTTTCATGATCGGTAATTTTTTCAGTTCCTTCAGTCTTAATCATTTCTTCATGACCATTGATTTCAGAAAACTATTGCTACTCATGTTCTCCAACAAATATAAAAATTTGGGGAATTTACCAAGCACCATAAGATTTTCAAAGCTGAAGAAAATTGTTTGCACCATTAGCAGTCGGACTAGGTAACCCTTTTTCTTTTCCTCTTACTAACGTTCGGAAGGTAGCTCCTCGATGAATAGTCAAAAATTGGTGGTGCGTCCATGTTTTGTCTCATTTTTAATATTATTTTATTGCCATGGATAAAATACAATTTTAGTTGCCAGACGAGATGGAAATACAATTCGGTACTGGAGTACAAAATTTCATACTTCGCTTTGGTCGACGAGTTAATCCACAAGGTAAATCTGTTGCTTAACTGTAGAATGACACTTGCCTGTTGTGATATTGTGCATGTGTTGCACAGACTGACAGACACTACAGTTGGCCTATTAATACAGCACGTCAATACGCGTTTTTAATTTTCGAATAAATTAAATTGTGCACAAATTCTGTTGTTCCCTGTAATCTACGTTACTGCCCATTAAAACTGCTACACCAGGAAGATGACGGGCTACAGACGCGAAATTTCACCCACAGGAAGAAGATGCTGTGATATGCAAATGATTAGCTTTTCAGAACATTCACACAAGGTTGGCGCCGCTGACGACACCTACAACGTGCTGACATGAGAAAAGTTTTCAACCGATTTCTCATACAAAAACAGCAGTAGACTGCCGTTGCCTGGTGAAACGTTGTTGTGATGCCTCGTGTAAGGAGGAGAAATGCGTACATCACGTTTCCGACTTTGATAAAGGCCGGATTGTAGCCTATCGCGATTGCGGTTTATCTTACCGCGACACTGCTGCTCGCGTTGGTCGAGATCTAATGACTGTTAGCAGAATATGGAATCAGTGGGTTCAGGAGGGTAATACGTAACGCTGTGCTGGATCCCAACGGCCTCGTATCACTAGCAATCGAGATGACAGGCATCTTATCCGCATGGCTGTAACGGATCGTGCAAGCACGTCTCTATCCCTGAGTCAACAGATGGGGACGTTTGCAAGACAACAACCATCTGCACGAACAGTTCGACGACTTTTGCAGCAGCACGGACTATCGGCTTGGAGACCATGGCTGCGGTTACCCTTGACGCTGCATCACGGAGAGGAGCGCCTGCGAAGGTATACTCAACGACGAACCTGGGTGCATGAATGGCAAAACGTCATTTTTTCGGATGAATCCAGGATCTGTTTACAGCATTATGATGGTCGCATCCGTGTTTGGCGACATCGCGGTTAACGCACATTGGAAGCGTGTATTCGTCATGGCCATACTGGCGTATCACCCGGAGTGATGGTATGGGGTGCCTTTGGTTACATGTCTCGGTCACCTCTTGTTCGCATTGGCGGCACTTTGAAGAGTGGACGTTACATTTTAGATGTGTTACGACCCGTGGTTCTACCCTTCATTCCATCCCTGCGAAACCCTACATTTCAGTAGGATAATGCACGACCGCATGTTGCAGGTCCTGTACGGGCCTTTCTAGATACAGGAAATTTTCGACTGCTGCCCTGGCCAGCACATTCTCCAGATCTCTCACCAATTGGAAACGTCTTGTCAATGGTGGTCGAGCAACTGGCTCGTCAGAATACACCAGTCACTACTTTTGATGAACTGTGGTATCGTGTAGAAGCTGCATGGGCAGCTTTACCTGTACACGCCATCTAATCTCTGTTAGAATCAATGGCCAGGCGTATCAAGGCCGTTATTACGGCCAGAGGTGGTTGTTTTGGATACTGATTTCTCAGGAGCTATGCACCCAAATTGTGTGAAAATGTAATCACATACCAGTTATAGTATAATATATTTGTCCAATGGATACCCGTTTATCATCTGCATTTCATCTTGGTGTAGCAATTTTAATGGCCAGTAGTGTAGTATTTAAGAGAAGAAACTGCTTGTTACTTTCTTTATTCTTCACAGACATTGCTGAACGCGTAGCCTAAAATCAGCCAATTTGTGCTCGTGTAAATGTGAGTTGTGTAGTAAAAATCGACTGGCACACCTGACTTGCCGTTGCCTTCGATTGCCTCATAATGTGAAGCGGATAAATGCTGTCGCTGGTGAGGCACTACACTCTCGTAATTTCAAACTCCTTTAAGTTCAGAGCAGCTATATTCTATCCTGATTAGAAACGGAAATCTACACGAAGATAATCAAGTACCTACCAGTTATCTTACAAATTGCATTATTTAGCAGAGCTTAGGCACTTTGATGTACAACATGCCGCATTTCTGAAGCACTGAAAGTTAGCGAAAATCATTCAAGAAAATGTCATGTTCCTTAACTTTAGCAATAACAGAACTGCAGTAATAATCTTCTGTTTTACTGTCGGTGGTCTTATGCAAAAACTACAACATTTCGTCGCTGGATCCTACCGCCATCGTCAGCTTCTTTAAATTACATTGAGACACGATGCTAAAGCTTGAGATACTATAATGACAGAAGGTCCTTTGATCTTTGTTGGAGTGATTAGCTCCAGACCCGTGCTCAAACAGAAACAGTCCTCTTGTATTCAGGAGTACCGAATTTAATTCCACGTTCTGTCACGCAGATTTAAATCCATCGATATTTCCGACAGGTCACTTACACAAGGACTCATCTAACTTTTATCTCCAGACTTTTTTCTGTTATGAACTTCTGATCTGTCTGTTCTTGACATTACTGTCATAAGCTGGAAGACTGTTTCAGTTTAACCATCTTGTGAACTGACATAGTCTCTTACGATACATTTTTATCCAAATCTTATATTAAAAAGCAAGAAATGGATGACCCCCTCAGAATTTTTCCTGGATATTGAGCCAACATGGCCGAAACTTCAGGCTGGCCTGACGACGACTCGAACTATTCTACATCTACATCTACATCTGGGTGATTACTCTGCTATTCACAATAAAGTGCCTGGCGGAGGGTTCAACACTTCTCTACCGTTCCACTCTCGAAAGGCGCGCGGGATGAACGAGCACTTAAATTTTTTTGTGCGAGCCCTGATTTCTCTTATTTCATCGTGATATTTCTCCCTACGTAGGTGGGTGCCAACAGAATGTTTTCGCAATCGGAGGAAGAAACTGGTGATAGAAATTTCATCAGAAGATCCCGTTGCAACGAAAAACGCCTTTGTTTTAATGATTGCCACTCCAGTTCATGTATCATGTCTGTGGCACTATCTTCTCTATTTCGCCATAATACAAAACGAGCTCCCCTTCTTTGAACTTTTTCGATGTCTTCCGTCAGTCCCTTCTGATGCGGTTCCCATGCCGGACAGCAGTACTCCAGAACAGGGCGGACAAGCGCTGTGTAAGCAGAATCTTACGCCCATTTTCCTACCCTTGCTTGTTGTGTCGTAAATATTCCCTATTACTCCTGTAAGATCACGTACACAAGAAAAAATCGTAAGGGGCAGAGGACCTCCAACAACCCGCATCACAGTAAATGACCTTACAGCCAATTTACCATCCACATTAACAGTGGGCGTAATTGTATATGAATACGTTAAGATAATTATGTTACTTGATCTTGATATACTTTTCTTGGTAACTTTAAATTCGAGGATTATTTTCATGTGCATTTTCTCTGCAAATCCCCATTGTTCGGAGATGGTGACAAGTACCTTACTGATGACAGAATTAGTTTTCTTATCTCATCTGCAAATTTTCGATCCGCTTCCGCAGTTCGCTGTGCATCATCAAGTTGACACTTCGTTTGAAATTTCGTTACCTTACGTCTTCCGATTCTTTAGCACTGATTGAAGGTATGCCACTATCCATTTATTCTCCTGGAACCACTGAAACCTGTGTCGTGCCCAACTTGATGTGCATAACGCAGTAGGTCAAACATGCACATCCTGCATTTTGCAGCCGGCCGGTGTGGCTGTTCGGTTCTAGGCGCGTCAACCTGGAACTGCGAGACCGCTACGGTCGCAGGTTCGAATCCTGCCTTGGGCATGGATGTGTGTGATGTCCTTAGGTTAATTAGGTTTCAGTAGTTCTAAGTTCTAGGGAACTGATGACCACAGCTGTTAAGTCCCATAGTGCTCAGAGCCATTTGCACCATACTTTTTTTGTAATTTGTATCGAGCGTCCTTGAAACGTACAAACACCAGTTGTTACAACGAGTGCGCCTTGTCCTCCTTTGAATATCCGTAGTCCTCATCATGAGCTATGGGGTCGTATTAGTGCTGACTTATTGGAAATTTGTTAATTATAGTTTTTTGCTATGCTTCGGATGATCTCCCACGCAGGTAATTAAATTTAGTACTCGCTCCTTGGACGACGATTGTCGTTCCACTGGAGACGGGATTTGTGGCTTCCTGCATGACAAGGATAATGAACTAGATGGCGCGACGCCTGTTTGAATATCACCTTCGCTTTTTAAGCACGTATCGTCATCATTGTTCTCCCCATGTACATTGTCCGCACAGTAGTGCGTATACGACACCACACATTCCACTGAGTCAGCCGGCCGGTGTGGCTGTGCGGTTCTAGGCGCGTCAGCCTGGAACTGCGAGACCGCTACGGTCGCAGGTTCGAATCCTGCCTCGCGCATGGATGTGTGTTATGTCCTTAGGTTTGTTAGGTTTAAGTAGTTCTAAGTTCTAGGGGACTGATGACCACAGCAGTTAAGTCGCATAGTGCTCAGAGCCATTTCAACCTTTTTTTTTTTTTTAACCACTGAGTCATCTTGCAGGCACCGTAATACTTCATCTGCCGCTTCTTTCTTGCACTGCGAAATTCCTAGGGTTCCATTCTGAAGAAATTTCAACTTCGGCAGCTGTTGTAGATATAATGCAATGTTTGTTTAATTTGTTGTTGCCACTGCTCTGCTTTGTGTCAACACTACTAGCACTGTAGCAGTGCTGTGAGTTACTCGTCTACCGCAGTTCAACTACGTTCCATGGCCTCATACTGTGCTCACCACTGGATACGTCCACTCCCTCCCCAGTGTTGCTATTAGCAATCAATATTGTGGTTGCATTGTAGACAATATGTGGGGTGTCGAACGCGGTAATCATCATTGACCTTTTGTGACCTCGTACCCAAGGGCTTCCTCGTTACGGGTATGCTAAACAACTCAACCCGACGCCTCACTAGTCCCATTACTCACGTTCTACACTTGTCATTAAGGTTTGGTGTACAGGAGGCAAGAAATGTCAGCTCTGAGAATCCACTCTGTAACAAGTGCCCCGGAGGAGGGCGTCGTGAGCGGCCTGGCCGTGTTCTTGCGGTCTCGCCGGCGCAGCTTGGCCCGCGGGTTGTTTGCGGCCGGCGTGTTTACGTGTCTGCGGGCAGGCGGCTGCGCGCCGCTCTCTGTTGACAAACCAGAGTCCAGCCCGCCGCGGAATGGCGGTCGCCGGCCACCGGGCGTGCCACTTCTGCGTCTGAGGCTCCTCCGTCCGAGCCGAGGCCACACCGCTGACACGGGTATAGGGGGCTATCCGTAAACACGGTTCTTGTGTCCCCTACGAACTACACGAAGTTGCAAGAGTTTACTGCTTCAGGGCAGGATTACTCGTAGCTTATCGAGCTTCTTGTTGTATCGTTTAACTGTGAAGTGTGGAACAGCCGTTTTTGAGTGATGATTCGCCGCATGTCAGCCGAGTCGTCGCTCCCCCTTGTCGCAACGTTTCGACGAGTTTCCGACTCTTCAACTTCAGGAGAAATAATTCTCACACAGACTTCTTAGAGTTTAACAGCCTCACATATTTTTCAGAATGCTAGGTCTTCATAGTACTTATTTATTTTTTTTATTTTCTAAGAGCTTCTAAAACATAAAGAAATAAGTACTTTAAACATAGCTGCGCTACAGCAACGGTTCCACGTAAATCAGACTAAGAGCAGCTGACCAGTTGCAAAGGATAAAGTAATCTTTACCTAGGTTTCAATAGATGTAAATCTATCTTCTTCAGAAGATAGATTTATGTAACTCACGGCAGAAGCGCCACCTGTCTTTTTGATGTATGTATCTACGTTATTGTTCTTATACCTCCCACAATGTCATAACGGGAGTTAAATGCTTGCCATTTTATTTATTATCACTCTATTTAAGAACGCATTTAATATTGATGTTTCAAATGTTACTTCAGTACGCCTATCGGCACATAGTTCGCGACATGAGCGCCACCTGCCCTGGCCGCTGTGCTACTACGCTGGCCGATTTTACTCAGTCGCTTAGGCGCTCTGCAACTTCTATGTACCTATTTTATTTGTCTGACAAACCCTGTTTTCAGGGCTATATTTTATATAATTAATGTAACTATGCAGATGTTTGCCTAAACGATAAGGACATATCACTTCATGTTGTTATAATACTGTGAGTACCAAGAATCTTTCTCACATCTTGTAATACAATATTTTCCTAATATATGTTAAACTTCATTCTTGACTCATGTTTCATACCTTAATATATATTACGATGTTCATTGTCCCCAGGCCGTCTTCTGAAGAAGATAGATTTATATCTATTGAAACCTAGGTAAAGATTACTTTATCCTTTGCAACTGGTCGGCTGCTCTTAGTCTGATTTTTGTAAAGAAATAAATTATCTACTACAAAAATTAAAATCTCCCATTTGTTCACATTCTTTCTCTCTCTCTCTTTCAATCGCACTCTCTGTCTCTCTCTCTCTCTCTCTCTCTCTCTCTCTCTCGCTCTCTCTCTCTCTCTCTCTCTCTCTCTCTCTCTCTCTCACACACACACACACACACACACACACACACACACGCACACATACACGCAGGCACAGAGAAACACATACACTTACACACACGTACCACACACCTTTTTTACCGTCCTTAGTCAAGAGCAAAACACTGCAAAAATTGTTTTTCGCAGATGTATATATACCGGGTGATCAAAAAGTCAGTATAAATTTGAAATCTAAATAAATCACGGAATAATGTAGATAGAGAGGTACAAATTGACACACATGCTTGGAATCACATGGAGTTTTAGTAGAACCTAAAAAATACATAAGTTCAAAAAATGTCCGACAGATAGCGCTTCATCTGATCAGAATAGCAATAATTAGCATAACAAAGTAAGACAAAGCAAAGATGATGTTCTTTACAGGAAATGCTCAATATGTCCACCATCATTCCTCAACAATAGCTGTACTCAAGGAATAATGTTGTGAACAACACTGTAAAGCATGTCCGGAGTTATGGTGAGGCATTGGCGTCGGATGTTGTCTTTCAGCATCCCTAGAGATGTCGGTCGATCACGATACACTTGCGACTTCAGGTAACCCCAAAGCCAATAATCGCACGGACTGAGGTCTCGGGACCTGGGAGGCCAAGCATGACGAAAGTGGCGACTGAGCACACGATCATCACTAAACGACGCGCGCAAGAGATCTTACACGCATCTAGCAATTTGGGGTGGAGCGCCATCCTGCATATACATCGTACGTTCCAGTACCTCCCACCCGTCACGGTAGCTGTCCAGCGCCATCTGTCGGACATTTAGTGAACTTTTTGTGTTCTAATAAAACCCCATGTCATTCCAAGCTTGTGTGTCAATTGTTACCTCTCTATCTACATTATTCCGTGGTTTATTAAATTTTCAAATTTATACTGACTTTTTGATCACTCGGTATTTTAGTGTGAGTACTACCGAATAATCAGTTTAAGAACACCTGCTTGCGAAATATTGACACGAATTACTTACAGAAGTCTGGAATAATTGCTAGAAGGTGACTTTGCAAAAAAAAAATTTGAGTTCCCGAGAAATTTTGGTACACTCGAGGAAATACTGACCCTACTACTTACAGGCTCAAGAAAGGGAAACTTACGTTTGTAGTATTCGTATAATAACAGGGAAGCTTGTGACAATGTTGAACAGACTACATTCTTCGAAAATTGCGAAGTTAACAGGGGTAACAGACAGGGAATGAAAAATTATTCACAATTTGCACATCAGTAATGTCAGTGGGAAATAAATATAAACGGATTGAGTGCCAAATAGGAGGAACAAAGTTAGAACAGGTGGACGGTTTCAAGTACTTAGGATGCATATTCTCACAGGATGGCAACAGTGTGAAAGTGGAAGCGAGGTGTAGCAAAGCTAATGCAGTGAGCGCTCAGCTACGATCTACTCTCTTCCGCAAGAAGGAAGTCAGTACCAAGACTAAGTTATCTGTGCACCGTTCAATCTTTCGACCAACTTTGTTGTATGGGAGCGGAAGCTGGGTGGATTCAGGTTACCTTATCAACAACGTTGAGGTTACGGATATGAAAGTAGCTAGGATGATTGCAGGCACTAGTAGATGAGAACAATGGCAGAAGGGTGTCCACAATGAGGAAATCAAAGAAAAACTGGGAATGAACTCTATAGATGTAGCAGTAAGGGCGAACAGGCTTAGATGGTGGGGTCATGTTACACACATGGGAGAAGCAAGGTTACCCAAGAAACTCATGCGTTCAGCAGTAGAGGGTAGGAGGAGTCGGGGCAGACGAAGGAGAAGGTACCTGGATTCGGTTAAGAATGATTTTGAAGTAATAGGTTTAACATCAGAAGAGGCACCAATGATAGCACTGAATAGGGGATCGTGGAGGAATTTTATAAGGGGGCTGTGCTCCAGACAGAACGCTGAAAGGCATAATCAGTCTTAAGTGATGATGATGATGATGTTGCACAACGAACTGTTCTCGTAAGAGTTCAAGGACGCGGAAATCAAGCTATACTTGAGAAAGGATTGTACCGTATCCGTGATGTTATTCAATCTATACGTTGAGAAAGCTGGAAGGCAATCAAGAGAGAAATTTGTAAAGGGAAGTGAAGTTCAGAGGAAAGGATATTACGTTTGAGGTTTGCCTTTGGTATTGTAATTCTGTCAGAGACAGAAAAGGACTTTAAGAGCAAGTGAACAGAATGGATAAAGTTCAAATTGTTCAAATGTGTGTGATATCTTATGGGACTTATCTGCTAAGGTCATCAGTCCCTAAGCTTACACACTACTTAACCTAAATTATCCTAAGGACAAACACCCATGCCCGAGGGAGGACTCGAATCTCCGCCGGGACCAGCCGCACAGTCCATGACAGCAGCGCCACAGACCGCTCGGCTAATTCCGCGCAGCAGTGGATAATGTACTGAAAAGAGATTATAAGATGCATATCACAAAAGAAAAAAACAAGTACAACGGAATGCAGGCGAATTAAATAAGGCGATGCTGAGCGAACTAGATTAGGAGATGAGACACTGTATTTGAAGAGGTCTGTGGCATAATGGTGTAAGTCAGTTTTGCACTTTTTCAGAAATTGAACATTTTGCAAAACTTTGTACAGAAAGATTAGGAAAGATGAACAGAAGTTCGAATAGGGACATTGAGTCTAAAAAGGGATAGTATTAATATTGGAGCAAAACGTGTCATAATATCATTATAACTGTGTATAAATTGCAAGAATTCAAATTGAATTGACACAGAAATACATCCCAGTCATCTTCCCCCTCAAAAGTTTCTTTCAGAGAATGAAAAGACACATGGTGAGCAAGAGAGATGTGTGGTAACAAGTCTAACACGTCTTTCTCTTCAACATACTAACTATTCGTATTTCACCTTGCAGTGTTTCTTGTTGGGCTGGACGTCGCTTCCTTCCTTTTTCTATGTCCAAGGTGAAAAACTCCATATCAGTATTCAAAGTTTTCTTGTAATTTATCTTCGTAGGTTCGTATGTTCTCTACAACAACCACTGAATTTGTAGCTAAGATACTAGACGCTGTAATTCATTAGTAGCATTTGTTACCTTGGCTGGCTTCTTTTATTCTCAAGTTTCAGTTTCGTCTGCTCTCCGTGCTCTGTCTCCAGGTAATTTATCCGGACAGGGTAACTAGTTGTAGATTTATGTGTGACTTCTGTCTCGTCCCACAGCAAGTTAATCACTCGCCCAGAGGCTATTACTTGTGAGTGATATCTCAAGGAAGACATTGTGAGTGAAGTTCTCAATACACGATTTACTAGAATCTACTGACTTCCACTCGTCTGTAGCTTTCCTGCTGCCCCTCTTTTCTTTATTCATTATTAATCAACGAGGAGAGGAAATCTGACGCCAGTACGGGCCAAAGACATAGGATCATCATTTGAGTGATATATCAGGGACCAATGACCTAGACGTCGCGAAGACAAACTAGCTAAAACAGCGTCTTATTAAGTCCAAATCAAAGGACTTGACAATTACATGAAGCACACCCTGTTTGTTCCCATACTTATTCTGTATACGTACCTGGAATATAATGTAAAGAAAGTTTCAGGTGAGACATTTTTATTGTCTTGACCGCCTGTAACTACACTGCATTTCTCCTTTCGACAGGACTAAGCTGTCATCTTCAGATCCAAGTTGTACAGGCCACGCAGTCAAACTGTGCGCTGTGGTTCTTAAGATAGCAGCTTAGTCCTGTCGAAACTAGTAATCCACTGTACTTTCAAGCGGCCAATGCAATCACTACTTCATATCGGCAGCTTCCTCTGAATTGGATCCATTGATCACTATCCAGCCGACAATGTCAGGTATTTACATTCATGTGAAAAAAAGTTACGGGATAGCGCTATGCACATATTTAGACGGCGGTATTACTGTGTACACAAGGTATAAAAGGGCGGTGTTGTGGTGGTGCCGTTATTTGTACTCAGGTGACTGACATGAAAAAGTTTCCTACGTGATGAAGGCCCCACGGCGGGAAGTAACAGACTTTGAACGCGGAATGATAGTTGGAGCTAAACGCATGAGATTTCCCATTTCGGAAATCGTTAGGGAATTCAGTGTCAAGAATGTGTCGACAGTACCAGTTTCAGACACCCTGAACGACGCAGTGGCCTACGGCCTTTACTTAACCGCCGAGAGCAGCGGAGTTTGAGTAGAGTATTCAGTGGTAAGAAGCAAGAAACACTGCTTGAAATTGCGGCAGACATCAATGTGGGACTTACGACGTACTTATCTGTCAGAACTGTAAGGCTATGGCAGCTACGACTGACGCGAGTGCCTTTCCTAACAGCACGACATCGCCCATACCGCACCCCCCCCCCCCCCCCCCCTTTTACCGCGCTCATGACCATCTCCGTTGGATCCTAAACGACTTAAAGGCTATGGCCTGATCAAATGACTCCCGATATAATTTGGTAAGAGCTGATGATAGGGTTCGAGAGTGACGCAGACCTCACGAAGTAATGGTCCCAAGTTGGCAACTAGGTACAGTGCAAGTTTGTAGCGTCTCGATAATGGCGTGAGCTGCATTTAAATGGGAAGGAATAGATCCTCTATTCCAGCTGAAAATGTCAATGATTGGAAATATTCTGCTACTTGGATACCGTTTGCAGGCAACAACGACGGGATTTTTAAGGACGACAGTGTGCCACGTCACTGGACCGAAATTGTTGGCATTTGGTAAAAACATTTTGGAAAATTAGAGTGAATTATTTGGCCAACCAGAATGCCCAATAAGAATCCCATCAAACACATATTAAACGTAATCGAGAGGCCAGTTCGAGCACTAGCAACGCTTCCGGAGTTATGTACGGCTATAGAGGTACCATGGCTCAATATTTCTGCAGAGGACTTGTTGAGTCCATGCCACGTCGAGTTGCTGCACTAAGCGGGGGAAAAGGAGGTTCAAATGGCTCTGAGCACTATGCGACTTAACTTCTGAGGTCATCAGTCCCCTAGACTTAGAACGACTTAAACCTAACTATCCTAAGGACATCACACACATATATGCCCGAGGCAGGATTCGATCCTGCGACTGTAGCGGTCGCGCGGTTCCAGACTGTAGCGCCTAGAACCGCTCGGCCACACCGGCCGGCCAAAAGGAGGTCCGACACGATGTTAGGAGATATTCGATGTCTTCGATCACCTCAGTCTATAATATCTAGAATATGTTCCGTGCCCTTTTGGGATAAATGATAATTAATTGAAACCCTCAGCTGCCGACAGGTGTTGTTGATATACCTCGATGGGGGCAGCTGAAAATGTGTGCCCCGACCGGGACTCGAACCCGTGATCTGCTGCTTACACGACAGACGGTCTATCCATCTGAGCCGCCGAGGACACAGATGAATATCGCGACTGCAGGGACGTATCCCTTACACGCTTCCGGTGAGACCCACATTCCCCATCGAGGTATGTCAACAGCACCTGTCGGCAGCTGAGGCCTTCAGTTAACTATCATTTATTCTTGAGAAGCTGCACCGTAATCAATGGTATCTGTTCTTTCGAGAACAGTTACTATCTTCATACATAGTTAAATGGCTACCCGGCCATTGGCCTTCGTCTGTGCGAATGCGCACAGGTTGCCCGAACTCTCACAGGAAATATTCTGCTACTTGGATACCGTTTCGAGCCAACACCTTAGTGTGCTCGAGTAATGAGTGGATGGGCAAATACTTATTAGGAAGATTACGTATTTAGATTGTGGACGGTTGGGAATGTGGGACTCACGGGAAGCGTGCAAGGGATAAGTCCCTGCAGTCGCTCTATTCATCTGTGTCCTCGGTGGCTCAGACGGACGTAGGCACAGTAGCTCAGCGTGTTCGGTCAGAGAGCTGATTGGCTTCTGTAATAAAAAAAACTTAGTGGAAGGATGAACAGACGAACTGGACCGGATGTCATGTGACGTCCGCAATGACGAAACACAACGATCAACAACAAACAAAATGCAAAAAAAGTGTCTGCCATGTAAGCAGGAGATCCCGGGTTCGAGTCTCGGTCGGGGCCCACATTTTCAGCTGTCGCCTTCGAGGTATATCAACAACACCTGTCGGCAGCTGAGAGTTTCAATTAATTATCGTTTATTCTAGAGAAGCTGTACGGTCAACAATGGTATCTGTTCTACGAGAACAGTTACTACATTCATACATTTTTCGATATTTATTCATTAAAAAGAATTTGTACCCAGATGTAATTGGAAGTCAGTATTTTGAAGTATTTGGAGCGTTTACTGCCATTAGGCACAAAGCTGGGTCATGCCCTCCGCGGCTACTAAGTCTGCGAAACGCTGGTGCCGGCAGTAACGACAGCGGCAGTGGTGGCGGGGCGGCGGCGGCGGCGGTGGTGTTTGCCGGGCGGTTAATGAGCGCCGCTCCTTTGTGGGCGTCGTGTCGCGTAGCCTAGCGTCGCGGCGTCTGTCGCAATCTGTCACGGCCCGCTCGCCAGCAAACAGTCGACACACTAATTCCTCTGCGCCGCACCGCACCGCACCGCGCTATTTCGGCCTTAATTTCGTTTCGCCGTCGCCGTTTGCGGTTAAAGTTACGTGATCTCCGGCTTGTCTAGACGTGTTTTCTGCATCGCCCTCTTCGTGATTGCACTGGAAATTGCTTCACCCTAAAGTGTCCGTCATTCGTAATCAGATGAGAATCGCATGTGCCACAAGTGTGAACGACAAAACCACTACAATTTAAACGCATCCCTGCCTCAGGTTAGATTCAGGATTGTCTGCATTGACCGTACGATGGCATTAGGGTTACATATTGGTTTGTTGTTATTTTAGATTTTTCGTTATCAGTAACGTAATTTTCTACGAAAATTGTTATTTTACAACTGTGACATGCTATACAATCCGCTGCATCCTCAACAGTCGTTCAATACATTGAAATACATAAATAATAATTGTTCATACTTTTCCGCATATTCAGTGGCCACGTCAGTTTTCTTTCGGTACACGATACATCCAGTGGAGTGTTTTGATTCGTCGTTACCTTGTCCTCCAGAGGCACTTCAAAACGTTTACACTTTTGCTAAGATTGCGCTGCTTACATTGCTACAAGTGTTCGTCAGACAACGGTTCTGTTCTCCACTTGCACTGAAGGTCTCTCGCATAGGATGGCCCGTAGTAGATGCTGTTATACTGGAGCCAAGGTAGCCCCTGAGGGCCGGCAACCCATATTACACCACAGAGGACCGGATTGTCTATGTCCAAGGCTATTTAGAAAGAAGATATGTGAAACAGACATTCCGAGCACTATTTCCTGCAGGGGGAGATCGAGCCACGGCCTGCAGGAAGTGTTACTACGCCAGAACCTGATTGGCTGGAGACAGCTATTTGGGGACTAGAACCAGCCATGAAGTTCGGTTCACTCCTGATGTTGACCTCGTGTACTTCGACCGTTGAAGATTACGACTTCCTCTCGCAGTTGGACTGTTACAAGTGAGTGTGTGTGTTACCACGAAACTTTGTGGAAAATTAGACGCGAACTTTTGTTTGCCTCAGTTCGGAGACTTTTACTGTCATCGTTATTGTTACCTTTCGTTTGTTGTTCAGTCATCAACCTTGTGAACTTAGATCAATAAAAGTTGTGTTTGTGAAAAATTGCCAATTGTCAGTCACAACAGATACTGTTTGCTGAAACTTGACATCGTTGAGTACCTGTAGGGAGTATTGTGACATATCACAAACGCCAGAACGGATTCTCATTGTACAGTGCTTAGTCTTGGAAGCTTCCCTATAGACTACGTGTGCTGTGAACGGAATTTCAAGTCGGGAAATACCAACAGAGAAATTACAAAATAGAGAATTCTCCTAAGCAGAGTGAAGAATCGTTCTGGAAGCTATCTGGCTGTGGTTATTTCGCACTTCTATTCTTCCAAACAGTGACAATCCAGGAAGTTAATCAGGGGTGGTTTATCAGGTGCGGAGAGAAGGGCTAAGAAAATGGCAGAGACATAGCTGTGTATGCTTGTCGTGAGGATAGCTCAGTCGCCAACGAACTGGATAGTATCCTGTTTCGAGCCCATCGTACAGCTACAGTGAGGTCACGAAAGTCATGGGATAGCGATATGCACTTATACAGATGGCGGTAATATCCAGATGACGGTAATATCGCGTACACAAAGTATCAAAGGGCAGTACACTGGCTGAGTTGTTTGTGCTCAGGTGACTCTTGTTAAAAGGTTTCCGAGATGATTGTGGTCTTACGACAAGATTTAACAGAATTTGAAAGCGGAGCCAGACGCATGGGACAATCCATTTCGGAAATCGCTAGCAAATTCAGTATTCCGATATCCACAATTCAAGAGTGTGCCGAGAATATGGAATTTCAAACATTATCTCTCAACACGGACACTTATTGGGTGACAGCCTTCAATTACGGAACGAGAGCAGTGGCGTTTTCGTAGAGCTGTCAGTGCCAACAGACAAGCAATACTGTGTGAAATAACCGCAGAAATGAGGGTGGGACGTGCGACAAACGTATCCGATGGGACAGTGCAGCAGACGACCAACGCGAGTGCCTTTGCTAACAGCACGACATCGCCTGCAGAGCCTCTGCTGGGCATTGTAACCACATAGTTCGGATCCTCGACGATATGAAAATCGTGGTGTGGTCAGATGACTCCCGGTTTCATTTGACAGAAGCTGATGGTAGGGCTCGAGTGTAGCGTAGAAGCCATAGAGCCATGGACCCAGGTTGCCAACAAGAAGCTGTGAAAGCTGTTCATTGCTCGATACGGTGTGGGCCGTGTTACCTAGAATGGACTGGGCTTTCTGCTCCAACTGAATCAATCATTGACTGGAAATGTTCAATTACTTGGAGACTATGTGCAGCCATTCATGTACTTCGTGTACCAAAACAGCAATGGAAATCTTATGGATGACAATGCGCCATGTCACCGTCCACAACTGTTCGCGACTGGTTTGAGAACATTTTCGATAATTCGAGCGAGTGATTTGGCTATCCAGATCTCCCGACATGAATACCACTGAACATTTATTGGACATGCAGAGGAGGTTAGGTCGTGCACAAAATCCAGCCCAGCAACACATTCGCAATTGTGGAAGGCTATAGAAGCAACGTGGCTCATTATTTCTGCCGCGGGCCTCCAACGACTTTTTGTTGAGCCCGTGGCAGTCCAGCTGATGCACTATGCCTGGCAGAAGGAGGTTCGAAAAGTTATTAGAAAGTATACGTAGTTTATGTCAAATCAGTGTAAATGCAACACAATGAAAAGACTTCCGTTTTCATTTAATGCAGGCATTGGGGACTCGCAGGGCTCATTCACATAGTTACGTAATCTCACGGACCTTCTCGTCACTTGACGCGATATGGCATCACTTTCCCGCCCCCCAATATACCAGATTCTGACTGAAAACACCCGCTTTTGAGAGTACATTCTCTTTATGTTCACCAGATCTTCAGTTTGTCACTTTTTTTTTTTTTTTTTTTTGCGCGTCGAACACAGTTTTCTTTATTCTTTACAGAAACTGTCTTAAAAATGTCCATTGCAAAATTCTGCAGTCTCTCTCTTTCTCTCTTGCGAATGTCTTCCACAGGCCACTGGTTGCCCACCCGTTATTTAAAGTGTGTGATGTTCATCTGTTGGATTCAAGCAGGTTGAATGTGAAGCTGTTGCATGGCAACACTGGACGCACGGTAGCCTACCGTACTGTGAATTAGCATGTTCAACATCATTTTGGGTATCGTCTTCCTTTACTGAACTTGCACCCCATGAAGTTCTTGGCTGCTCCGCAATATCGGTATTCCGATGCAGCAAGCGTACTGACAAACCCACTGTTCATCAATTTTAAATTCAACAAACACACACACACACACACACACACACACACACACACACACTCTCTCGCACATATGGGGTTGCAGTCCCTAAAAACGTTCACAATTTAGAAATTCAGGGAAAGTCTCCGTAATTATGAAAATGGGCCACAGTATTACAAAAATACATACAGTTTAGTGCATATGAATTGGGTTCGCATAGGGAAGCAACGCGTGAAAGGAATGAGGCACTTGTTTCGTGCACTATCGCTGTAACATTGCTGTCGTAACATTTTCCCTCATCTGTGTATGTATAGCGTATACATTTCGCTCGTCAAACTGAAATAGGAATGTACTTATTTTCATTCCTATTTCAGTTTGACGAGCGAAATGTATACTCTATACATACACAGATGAGGGAAAATGTTACGACAGCAATGTAACAGCGATAGTGCACGAAACAAGTGCCTCATTCCTTTCACGCGTTGCTTCCCTATGCGAACCCCATTCATACGCACTAAACTGTATGTATTTTTATAATACTGTGGCCCATTTTCATAATTACGGTGACGATCTCTGAATTTCTAAATTGTGAACGTTTTTAGATACGCTTGTAGTCGTTAACTGTCTGAGGCAGGAGCTATTGCGTACGCTACCAGTAGCGCTCGTTTCAACGTCGGTCATCTGCTACGTTCACAGGTCCAGCCAGCCAGCCAATATCTCCGCGGCAGCCATTAAAGCAGCTCAACCTATCGCAACGGAGACACAAGGATACATGTGTAATGAAACACAGTGGTCAAAGCAGGTCAGCTTTGGATTCCGCAAGGTTGGTAACGGGACCTGTTCAGCCTGCTGCGTCGGCCGATAAGTTTCACTGTCCAAACCACCGTGACTAACCAAATATATCTTTGCTTTGGTAACTTCAGTGCTGCTCATTTACCATAATGGTTGGAGCAGCAAAATGCGCAAAACAGACTTAAAGGAGGCTAAGAGGAAATGAAGAATTGGGAAATACGGACCAGTCAGGAAACAGTGCCCAAGTTCAGTAAGGGAAAACTGTGTTCATGAGACAGCTTCAGATAAATCGGTTGGTGTCTCGCAATGAAAATCGTATACAAAGTTACTGAAAATTCGTTCGGGAGTACGTTACGACAATGTTTGTAAATTTGATCAACAGCTTCCTCACGCCGTTAATATTCTGAAAGAGTTCAAAGGCTTAGTGACAGGCATGTGTGTAAGGACTTGGAGCTGTTTAGCAGTGTATAGGATTCTAAATTGGGACAAACATTGACTGAAATGGCTCAGGGGATATTAAAAACCACTTTCTGTTGATATTTAACTTAATCTGAAGACAGCTTAGTATGAGAGGAATGCTTCTGCTTTCACACATGTACGTTTTAGATTAACGTAATTAAAAAAATTAACTTCGTTTTTGCTACAATGCTTTCCGGAAATTTGGAATGGACTCTTTTGGCCACTTAGAATGAATTAAGTGAACCCTAAATACAGAACCTGGAAAAATTAACTGAAAGTGGTATAACTAGGGTCATAATTGGCTGAAATGCACCAAGGTTACAGAAACTAGATTTCCAAAACTTTAGATTAGTTGCGAAAACTTCAGATTTTCGGGGGCAAAGGGTCTTGACTTACAGAAATTTCTGCGTGTGTTAGAGGTGTATAACGATGATTCGAATTGATAATAGCCAGTACAGGTCGAAAGAGGGCGAAGTTGAAAAGAAAACCGTTCTTATTGAAATAAAGAAATAAGCGCGAAACACGCTGAAAATGAAAAAAGAGGAAAAATAAAATACACCAATTTCATCCCTACCGTGACTCAGAATGAACATATATTATAAGGTACCTCGTCTTGTGATACTCATGTAAAAAAAGACCTTTCATCAGTTTCTGAACCCATGTCATAACGCTGCAACGAGAGCGTACGGAATAAACCGCAGCGTAGCATAGTACAGTGTTAAAAACGGCAGCAAAACTCCTGTACACTGCTTGTCTTGGGAACAGCTTGGTTTGGATGGGAGTACAGCCAGTACTGTTGATAACGTGCGACAGCTTGCCTGTCTGGCTAACAGGCAATCACAGGCAGGTTGGAAGAGGAACGTGTACACCTCTGACTACGTGAACCAGTGGCACTACACTACTCTATCACTGACGCTTTACTGGCAGCCGTAGATCACTCAGTGCGCGATTTCGAAATGTCTCACTTGCTTACGCTGAAGCTGACAGAGCAATAACTTTTAACAAAAAAGTTTTCAGAGAGAAACGTCGATTCTGATACAGACGTCGCAAAGTGCTCGCTAAAAGAAACCGCAGGACATGAGCGATCTTCAGTCGGGGGAGGTAGGGGGAGGGACGACAAATACTTCGCCAGTGGTGCATACAATTGACGTGCGGTACTAGAGAGCAGCTTTCAGCTGTCCAGTGAACTCTGCTCTGAGATGCATACCTCCCGCACACGTGGTTTTCTGCGCGAAAACTAATTTTCGTTGCATAGCCGGCGCACATGTGGGAGACTGAATGGCCTTCCGGGACGTGTGGGTGATTTGCCTCCTACGCATTAGCGGGCTGTCCTCAGGCGAGCACAATGGCGGGACCGCCCCCGCCGCCCCCGCTGCCAGCGTTCCCGCTGCCGCCACTGCCCCCGTCGTCTGATATACGGCGCCAATATCGCGCCGTGCCAAGCCGCGCCGGATAAAGAACTCCTAATGAATACGCCGATAATTTACTTGTAACGCACCCGGAAGCCGAAATTAAACGAGCTATATTTTGCCCCCTAAACTGTGTACCGCTTGCGAATTGCGTGGAGCCCTTTTGTCTACGGAGTAGTGTCATCGGTTCGACGTTGTTTTCTAATTTGCAAAGTACTACCACTACTACTACCACTACGTGATCAGGCCCAGTGGACCGCACGCATCTACAAGTTTCCTCCTCCACTGTATTCTGTCCATTGGTGCTATCTGCCACCCGTCTACATCTATTGACACTTGGTTTGAATCTTCATGGAGTCCATACCTCAAGCGCTTCTTGGGCCTCCCTGGCGGTCTCTTTCCTGTAGATATGAAATCCAGGAGCTTCCGAAGCCTTCTGTGGTCCTCCATCCGGGCCACATGGCCGGCTCACTCCATTCGTTTCGCTTTGACAATTCCTGTTATGTTGGGGTGCTGGTATAGTCCCTCAAGCTCTTTGTTGTATCTGATCCTCCATTCCCCTGTATCTGCATCCAGAACCGGACCGAAGATCTTCCGACGCACTTTTTTCTCAAAAACAAGGAGCTTATAGAAGTCCTGTTTCCGGATACTCTCACAGCCATATAGAACAACAGGCTGGATCATGGTTTTGTACGAGGGCAGTTCAATAAGTAATGCAACACATTTTTTTTCTGAAACAGGGGTTGTTTTATTCAGCATTGAAATACACCAGGTTATTCCCCAATCTTTTAGCTACACAACACTATTTTTCAACGTAATCTCCATTCAATGCTACGGCCTTACGCCACCTTGAAATGAGGGCCTGTATGCCTGCACGGTACCATTCCACTAGTCGATGTCGGAGCCAACGTCGTATTGCATCAATAACTTCTTCATCATCCGCGTAGTGCCTCCCACGGATTGCGTCCTTCATTGGGCCAAACATATGGAAATCCGACGGTGCGAGATCGGGGCTGTAGGGTGCATGAGGAAGAACAGTCCACTGAAGTTTTGTGAGCTCCTCTCGGGTGCGAAGACTTGTGTGAGGTCTTGCGTTGTCATGAAGAAGGAGAAGTTCGTTCAGATTTTTGTGCCTACGAACACGCTGAAGTCGTTTCTTCAATTTCTGAAGAGTAGCACAATACACTTCAGAGTGGATCGTTTGACCATGGGGAAGGACATCGAACAGAATAACCCCTTCAGCGTCCCAGAAGACTGTAACCATGACTTTACCGGCTGAGGGTATGGCTTTAAACTTTTTCTTAGTAGGGGAGTGGGTGTGGCGCCACTCCATTGATTGCCGTTTTGTTTCAGGTTCGAAGTGATGAACCCATGTTTCATCGCCTGTAACAATCTTTGACAAGAAATTGTCACCCTCAGCCACATGACGAGCAAGCAATTCCGCACAGATGGTTCTCCTTTGCTCTTTATGGTGTTCGGTTAGACAACGAGGGACCCAGCGGGAACAAACCTTTGAATATCCCAACTGGTGAACAATTGTGACAGCAGTACCAACAGAGATGTCAAGTTGAGCACTGAGTTGTTTGATGGTGATCCGCCGATCATCTCGAACGAGTGTGTTCGCACGCTCCGCCATTGCAGGAGTCACAGCTGTGCACGGCCGGCCCGCACGCGGGAGATCAGACAGTCTTGCTTGACCTTGCGGCGATGAGGACACACGCTTTGCCCAACGACTCACCGTGCTTTTGTCCACTGCCAGATCACCGTAGACATTCTGCAAGCGCCTATGAATATCTGAGATGCCCTGGTTTTCCGCCAAAAGAAACTCGATCACTGCCCGTTGTTTGCAACGCACATCAGTTACAGACACCATTTTAACATCTCCGTACAGCGCTGCCACCTGTCGGAAGTCAATGAAACTATACGAGTCGAAGCGGGAATGTTTGAAAATATTCCACAAGAAATTTCCGGTTTTTTCAACCAAAATTGGCCGAGAAAAAAATGTGTTGCATTACTTATTGAACTGCCCTCGTATAGTCGAATCCTGAACTGTCTGGAGAGATATCTGGACCGAGGCAGTTGCGCTAGGCTGTGGTAAGGTCGGTTTCGTGCTTGTATTCTAGCATTGATTTCTGCTTCACATGACGAGTTCTCAGTGAATTCTTGAACTCTCTTGTAGGACTGGTATTCAACCTGCAGTGATTGTAGATGATCAGCAGTCTGACAATGACCGTGCATCATAGCGAGTTACTCTGTCTTGGCTTCGTTTATGTTTAACCTAAATTTGCTGGCAGTCCGAGATAATAGCAGTTTATTCCCAGAAGGCAAAAGTTGTTTTGCTATAGAAGTACATGAAGCCGATAACTGTAGTTCGCAAACTACTACCCGAAACGGTAGAAGTGGATGGGCACTCATCAAAGAGATTTCTAAGGTTAAATTTCATTTATTACATTTGATGACAAATCTTTAGTATCAGACAGTGATTCGTATCATCTGTCTAGGCTGAGTATCGTTATTGAAGTAGGGTCAGAGATACTCGGGCTTCATATCACGTCATAACCTTGTTCCCACCTCGCTCCCTGGCGCGCCTGAGTTCGTAAATACCGCAGCAGCGCACCTGTCTGCCGGTCCTCGCCATGCTCTTGTGCCTTCGATAGGCACCATTCGCAGTGGAGTGATCGAATTTCTACGTTTTTCGATTCGGATCGTGCCCTGGACTCTTTGCACTCAATTTGCTTATGGCTAGCCGTTCATGGAGGGAGACAAGTAATTGAATCTGTTGAACTACTTTGCGTTACAGTGCACTAGTAATACAAAATTTGCGGCAGGGGATACATACAATTAATCACAGGTGGTATAAAATAAAGATAAAGTTGCAATCTTTAAGAGTAACTGCAGAAGGGTGCGTTTTATCATGTGGTACACTTCTCCAGAGACATAATGTTACGATTTTGCTCTATGCGTACAGTGTGGTCGTAGTACGGCTAATTCTTTGTATTTAATATCCATAAAAACCACTAGTTTGCGTACAAAAGACGATCAGAAACAGTGTGCAAAGCTTGTAGGGGTATTGCGGGTAAGATAGCGCTAATACATAATTGTAATGAAGAAACGTTACGTTGCATTGTTTCCGAGTTAATTAGTGTTAACCAATCAGGCAGTTGCGCGTGCAGATTCAAGAGGCCCCACGAATACAATTAGTGACAGTTGATCTTATAGCGTAGACGATAGCGCACGAGAAAGCTCGGACTTTCGCTTAGGGTCGATTTTTACTACCATCCACGTCCAATTTTAGCATCGCTCTCTTTTTCAGTTTTAGGAAACTAAACGAAGAACACTTTTGGCAGCACCATCTCTGGCGGGCCGCTTGAATCTATGCGCAACGGTCCGAAAGACTAATTTCAATGCTGATTAAATCTTAAACGACGAAACGTATCTAATTTTTTCCTTAACAATTATTTTTCAGCACAACGTACCCTGCAACTCCCTTAAAAACTTTTCAGACTGTTTCTGACTATCCTGTATATAAATGTGTGTTCTATCTTATGCGAATGAAAGCCTTGTCTGTGAGCATTTGATCTCCATCCTGTCTGAAAATCCCGTAGCAAACTATTCCACGTATAGTTGATTTCAAGAAACTGTTATGTTACAGTCGTTCATCAACTATTTAGCTTCATCAACAATTCTCATGACGAATTAAGTAATATTCAAGATCCGGAGTCACCATACACTGATGATTTTTGCTGCGAGAACTGTTCGTTTACTTACTGGCTTTTGTCTTGTTTGTGTATCTCTCTCTCACTCTCTCTCCCGGTTTATGTGTCTTTGTCAGTGTGTGTCTGTGTAAGGCAGGCTTTTTTCCTTCAAATATAGAAAGATTTCCACGAGGTATTACTAATACTATTTGAGGAGTATTGTCATTACATTAAGACAGAGGTTCGAGTTTCGGGAGAGGGTAAGTTGCAGTATGTTGGTATCTATCAGGGAGTGGGTAAGGATGGGGGTGATAGATGTCAGATGACTTGACTCTTTGAGTGACGGTCGTTTAGAGTCATGCAGATGATAGTGAATGAAAAGAGGATTCTGTGGCAACCTTCAGATAAGCTCTTATTCGGTGCTATTATAGTAATATTTTAGTAAATTTAAATAATTAACTGTGTCTCACGTTCTTCTCTGCTTTGGTCCACTGTGTATGATAACTTTAATTTGAAGACGGAAGTTTTATTATTCCTTATTCTTATTACATCCTCACCTTTATCTCTAGAGGCTGTCTTGCGATTACGTTCTCTTAGGTGCTTCACAAATGTGAAGTGATTTGTCCCTTATTTCATTTTCACAAAATCTGTCTTAGTTTTCTTTATACTTTATGACCGGTTTCGGCATATCACCGTCTTCGATCTATCGTAAATATGTATACTGTGTAAGCGACCAGGTTCAGTCAGTTGAGATTAAATCTATACAAGTCTTAGTGATGCATGACATATAAAATATTTATAGCCATGTATGGCAGCCATACATATCGATAAAATATTCTGATAAATATCATCCTCAAGTTTAACATGTGCGTGCTAATACTCTTTTTTTTTCTTTCTTTGTTGAGTTTCGATTCCCCCCGAAGGGGGCGGGCTGGCAGCAGCTTAGTACGCCGCTCTTCAGCCTACAGAATTTGTTTTAAAAAGAGGAAGATAATAAATAATAAAAGCAGGCGATAAAGTCGGTGACTTAAATTGTAAAAAGGCCAAAAATCGTGGAACTTAAAAAACATAGAACATAGGGTGGATGGTGCTAATAAAATACTTATGAAGCAGACAGACAATTAAAAAAACGCGGCGACTGTCTGGTTTCTGTTCACAAGAGATATAAAATTTACACCCAGCGGCAGCATGGTTTCTGTCGCAACACTTTCGAAAGACAAACAACTCTGAACATTCACTTGAACACTACACTAAAAAATTGGCACAAATATGATATACCACAGCCGAGGGCAGATGGGGAGAACCTGGACAGATGATGGGAAAAGAAAGAGGGGGAAGGAGAGGAAAAAACGAAGTGGGTGGATGGGGTAAAAGAGCCAATGGAGGACAAGGGGGGCAGGTGCTGGGCAGACGCGACAGGGAATGGGGAATGGCAGAGGAGGGGTATACAGAAGGACACGAGGGAGAGGGGAGGCAGAGAGAGGTTAGGTGGGAAGAAAACAGGATGGAAGGGGGGGAGAGGGAGCCTGGGAACAAATAGAGGGACAGAGGGCACCATCTTGGAGGGGGAGTTGACGGAAGCCACCTTGGGAAAGGAGGTGAAGGGTGTAGAGATGGAGGGTATGGGGAACAACACTAATGGTGTGGCAGAGGGCGGGGATTGGAGAAGAGAGGAGCAACCAGGGGGTGACAGGGATCGAGGCTGCGGGAGATGTAGACTATGCAGATGTGTTCGAGGAATAGGAGCAGATGGGGGAAAGGAATGATGTCGTAGAGGATCAGCGTGAGAGATGGGACGCATATACGGAAGGTGAGGCGGAGTCCATGGTGCTTGAGGATCTGGAGGGAGGCGATATCCAGGTGGGACTGGCATAACAGAGGATGGGATGGATTAAGGATTTGTAGGTGTGGAGGATGGTGCAGGGGTGCAACCCCCATCTCCGGCCAGAGAGCAGTTTGAGGAGTCTGAGGCGTTTTCGGGCTTTTGGTTGGATGGAACGAAGATGAGGAGTTCAGGTGAGGTGATGGTCAATGGTGAGGCCAAGGTAGGTGAGGGTAGGGGATAGGCAGACAGGATGGGCGCAGATGGTAAGGGAGATATCCAGGAGCCGGAAGGAGCGAGTGGTATGACCTACAATGATTGCCTGCATCTTGGAAGGAATGATTTTCAAGAGCCACTGGTTACACCATGCGGCAAAAGGTCAAAGTGATTCTGGAGAAGGCGTTGGGACCGTTGGAGGGTAGGAGCGAGGGCAAGGAATGCAGTGTCATTGGCATACTGCAGGAGGTGTACTGGAGGGGGGGGGGCGTTGGGGCATATCTGCCATGTACAGGAGGTAGACATAGGAGAGGAGAGAGCCCTGGAGCACACCTGCAGAGGGCTACAAGGTGTGGGAATCACCATTAAGGATTGTAACGTAGGAGTGGCGGCGGGAGAGGAAGGAGGCCATCAGGCACATGTAGTTGACAGGAAGGGCGTAGGTTTGGAGTTTAAACAGGAGACAAGAATGCCTTTTTGAGATCGAGGGAGGCAAAAGTGGCAGAGCGACGGGAGTTAAGTGGGAGGCAGAGGAAATGAGTGAGCTTAGGAGTTGGTCATCAGCAGAGATGGAAGGTCGACAACCACATTGGGTGTTGGGATGGAGGTGGTTTTGGCGTAGGTGGTGATGGATGCGCCAGATAAGAATGGATTCCAAGAGCTTGCTGAACAACATATAGGTCGATAGGAAGAGGCATCAGATGGAGGATATGGGAGGTTTTCCACAGGTCAGGGTAGAAGCCAGTGGCAAGAATGACGTTGTAGAGGGCGGCAAGGAGTGCAAGGAAGGAAGGAGGGCAGTGTTTGAGGTGGCGGTAGGTAATGCAGACGTGGGAGAGAGCAGTGTTGCGTTCAGTGCAGAGTGTGAGGCTGATGTCCTATGTAGTGGTAGTGATGGGAGTGTTAAGTTCAGATGGTGGTGTGTGGCAAAAGTACTGGAAGCTAGGAGCAAGGAGAGGAACAGAGGTATTCGTACGGTCAATGACGTGAACGAAGAGGAAATAATCAAACTGGGGATCATCTGGGGCGGAAAAAAAATCGGATGGGTAAAGAGGTTGGCCTTACTAAGGTGACAGGAAAGGGACCGTCATCAAGGAGGAGAGGGTACTGGGCGGTGGGGCGGTTCCCAGTAAGGGGGTGGAAAGCAGACCAATACTTGGAAGAGTTTAATGGGAGCGTGGTGTTGAGTTGTGTACATGTCTGGTGCCATGCGCGGCATTTCTTCGCAGTAAGCAGGTTGCGGATATGTCGTAATTGCTGGTGGTGGGTAAGTGTGTCCCGGTCACGAGTGTGGAGACAAGAGCGGTAGAGGCGGCGGGATTCTCGAAGGAGAAGGACGGCCTGTGGGGGCAGGACTGGGAGGTGAGTGTGGATGGCTTTGGAGGGGATATGGGTGGCGACGGCGTCAGACAAGGTCTGGTGCAGGAAGGCAGAAGTGCAGGAGATGTCATCAAGAGATTTGAGGGTAAGGTCGCGGCCTTCAACCTGGGTGTGAATGGAGTCCCAGTAGGCATCCCAGTTGGCACAGGAGTAATCATTGACAAGTCTAGGACGGATGTCAGGGCGAGGAGTGGGGCGGGGATGGTGACCATTAGAGATAGTGAGGAGAATGGTAGCATGGTCACTGCCAATGAGTCAAGGACATCTGTGGCGATGCGCCCACGGAGGTTGGGAGGAGCAAGGATCACATCGGGAGTGATGTTGTATTCGGGTCAGGTGTGCAGGGGGAGGGGAACCAGGTCTCCCTGGAGGGTAGTGATAAACTGATGCCACTGCTGAAGGCCGGCAGGAGCACGGCTGTGGATGTGGAGGTCAGTGGCAATCACGTAGGTGGAGGAGGTGCGGTCAATGTGGGCCAGGAAATCGTATGGGATGGAGGTGCGAGGGTGGACATAAATGGTGACACAGGTGATGGTAAGTGTGGGGAAATAAAGAAGCTGAGGGTGAGATGCTCGGCAGGATTATTAAGGATAGGTTGGGGCCGAACAGGGCGGTGCTTGAGGTGGCCTATAGAAACTCCGCCATGCGCTAGAGGTTACAGGTTATCGGTGTGGTGAAGCATGTAAGGAGCTGTGAAGATGGAGATACGGGGTTGTAGAAAGATTTCATTTAGGATGAAGGCATCCACGCAATGCTGATGGAGGATGTGGAGGAAGAGGAATTTATGGGTGGGCAGGGAGCGAATATTGTGGTACAGTATACTGTAGTGTTGTTGTACCATGGGAGGGGAGAGTTATACAAGAGTGGTGAGGGTGGTGAATTCTAATACTCATATTGCGTCAGTATTTTCCCAGAGTACATAGTAAACCACTATCGCCAATATAAGATTAAAATGCGGTATGCATTGTCTGTAGGTGAAAAATTTTCCCCCTTCGCTACACGAGCGTCTCTCATTTAAAACATATACTGATATAGTATGTTTGAAATTAGACTCATACTTGAAATCCATAAAACGTACGAATAATACACAATACAGCCCTTAGCCGGGTTGCGTAACATACAACTTCTATGAATGCCATTATAAAAAGTATAAAGTAAAAAATAAAAATAAATAATCACAAAATCTTCTATCCTAAGATCACTTAACGGTGAGCGTATTCATAATACAACTAATAAATTAATGACCCTTAATGAAAATACAAAATTGATAATCGATATTATATTAGAGCGCAGTATCGATGGCGAATATGTCGTGGCTTCTCTGCATGACTTCCTTGTTTTCCTGTGGTTGAGCTCACGGAGGACGGGCCAGTCTCCTCGTCGCCGGCGGCCGCCGCAAGCCAATCCGCTGGGGTGCTCCCCGCTACTCAAACTAGGTGGTCTCTGAATATACCAAAGTAGGCATTCAGGTTAAATTCGTTCTGTTCATTCAGCTGTAATTCCGGTTGTTTCCTGTGCACATAAATCTCCATTTCTTCAAGTAGGTTCATTAACTGTCCCTTTGGCACCCTATGCAACACTTTCATATTACGTCCTACGGAATGTCTTTGTCTAAATGTGTGCCTAAAGCACCCTTACTTTTGTTATATGTATGTTCTCAAAAAGGAGTCTGGAAATTTCTTCCTGTCTGACCGATGTAAAATCTATCACAGTCCTGGCAGCAAATCTTATAATCACCAGATCCCATATATTTATTGCTGTCGTTGCCAACTTTGTGCCGTAGTTTACAGCCAACTGTACCTTCCGTTTGAAACCCAATTTTTATTTTCGTTTCCCCGAAGGCCTGCGCAATTTTGTCTGAAAACTCACCATTGTATGACATAACCTCAAACTTCTTGCCCTCTGGTTCTATTGGCTTCTTCCTGTCATACATTTTTTTAGTTTATATTAAAGTTTCATTACGTCATGATATTTATATCCATTTCCCCTGGCTACTTGTTTAATCACGCTTAATTCCTCTATCTCGTCATCAGAGGTTAGCGGCAGTTTTAGCATACTGCTAAACATAGCTCTGAAGTATGCGCACTTATGCTTACTGGAGTGACAGGACCTTGCATTTACAATAGTGTCAGTGGCCGTTGTCTCCCTAAATATGCTAATTTTATGTCTTCCGTCTCTTTTAGTTAACCTAAGATCCAAAAAACTTACACTTCCCTTATTCCAATTCCACTGTGTGTTTAATTTTTTCGCGCATCTCACCCATCGTTTCTGCTATCCCGCGTATTTCACTTTCATTTCCTTTGTACAGTAGTATAATATCGTCTACATATCGTCTGTAATAGACAATTTTCTCGCAGACGTCAGGAGTTCGTTCAAAAAACTTAATTTCTAGCTCATTTATAAATGTCCTAGCTAAAGTACAGGAAAACTGTTGCCCATTGCGAGGCCGTCCTGCCGATAAAAAAATCTTGTTGTTAATCTTAAAATAGTTAAATGACAGAACTAATTCCAAAATTTCCAACAGTTCTATTATTTCAGACTGAATAATCTTCCTATGTGTTAGCAAGTTCCTCATTATAATTTCCAACGTATCGTTTATTGGGACGTTAGTATATAGGTAAATGTCAAAAGAAGCCTATGTAGCTCCATCTGGGATCGGTACATCTTTAAACTCATCCGCAAATTCATAACTGTCCCTGACATTGAAAGACTTTTTGTAATTATATGCTGCTATTTGTCTCTTGTTGCAAAATATGCTGCTGTCAGTTACTTTCCTTATATCTGACAGGAATTTGTTTAGAGGATTTCTCTTAACATCAACTATGTTCTTATCGGCAAGAAATCTTTCGGTTTTTTGAATGTAATCGTAATCATAAATTATAACAACCGAATTACTTTTGTTTTCTCTAGTAACTATAACCTCACTTGTTTCCTATTTTTGATTTAGGCTTGTAAGTGCTTCCACAAGTTTTGCATTTTTTCGTTCGTGACGACCTATTGCAGACAGACATTTATTAGTTTTTACTGCTATGTCCACTTGATCAAACCTATTGCGTTTAGCCACGTCACACGCAACTTTTACATCCGCAATAGTAATTTTAATTATGCGTAGGCTCAATTTTGGAGTAATACTAAAATTCAAACCCTTATTCAAAAGATCAATTTCATTACTCGTAATTTTTATGTTCGTGAGATTAACCACTCCGCCTGCAAATTAATGCTTGCCTTCCCGTTTCTTGTCTATTCTTATATTGTTTCTCGCCTGTAAATTAGTGATTGTCTTCCTACGTCTCACTGCAGTCTTTTTCTTCTCATTGCCCACTGCATTATTAACACCTTTAAAAACACATGAAAATTGTAACGGTGAGAGTACCGTGCCTGGAAGTAATTGAATTCTTAAAAGCCTCAAAATTACATTTTTCTCTACTCTTGTATGCTTCCATAATCTCAGTCCTTATCTGCTGCTCAATTTTGCGTTTCACACGTACCGCAGCTGCAGATTTATTATTAATCCTCCCATTAACGTATGTAGGAACGACCTCTTCATCCAAACAAAATTTGTTAAACATTATTTTCATTATATCCTTCAAATTGCGTACTTTCAGTTTAAGAAACAGTTTGCCTCATTTTTGGCCTGAGTTGGCACAAACTTTTTGTATAAATACTGACGCAATCTGAGCACGCACATGTTTAACTTGATGATTTACCTCAAAATATCTTAACGATATGTATGACTGCCATATATGGCTATAAATATTGAATATATCATGCATCACTAAGACTTGTATAGATTTAATTTTAACTGATTGAACCTGGTCGCTTAGACACTACTTATACACTACTGGCCATTAAAATTGCTACATCAAGAAGAAATGCAGATGATAAACGGGTATTCATTGGACAAATATATTATACTAGAACCGACAGGTGATTACGATTTCACGCGATTTTGGTACATAGATCCTGAGAAATCAGTACCCAGCACAACCACCTCTTGCCGTAATAACGGCCTTGATACGCCTGGGCATTGAGTCAAACAGAGCTTGGATGGGGTGTACAGGTACAGCAGCCCATGCAGCTTCAACACGATACCACATTTCATCAAGAGTTGTGACTGGCGTATTGTGACGAGCCAGTTGCTCGGCCACCATTGACCAGACGTTTTCAATTGGTGAGAGATCTGGAGAATGTGCTGGCCAGGCCATCAATCGAACATTTTCTGTATCCGGAAAGGCCCGTACAGGACCTGCAACATGCGGTCGTGCATAATAGTGCTGAAATGTAGGGTTTCGCAGGTATCGAGTTAAGGGTAGAGGCACGAGTCGTAACACATCTGAAATGTAACGTCCACTGTTGAAAGTGCCGTCAATGCGAACAAGAGGTGACCGAGACGTGTTACCAATGGTACCCCATACCATCACGCCGGGTGATACGCCAGTATGGCGATGACGAATACACGCTTCCAATGTGCGTTCACCGCGATGTCGCCAAACACGGATGCGACCATCATGATGCTGTAAACAAACCTGGATTAATCCGGAAAAATGACGTTTTGCCATTCGTGCACCTAGGATCGTCGTTGAGTCGCAGGCGCTCCTGTCTGTGATGCAGCGTCAAGGGTAGCCGCAGCCATGGTCTCCGAGCTGATAGTCCATGCTGCTGCAAATGTCGTCGAACTGTTCGTGCAGATGGCTGTTGTCTTGCAAACGTCCCCATCTGTTGACTCAGGGATCGAGACGTGGCTGCACGATCCGTTATAGCCATGCAGATAAGATGACTGTCATCTCGACTGCTAGTGATACGAGGCCGTTGGGATCCAGCACGGCGTTCTGTATTACCCTCCTGAACCCACCGATTCCATATTCTGCTAACATTGGATCTCGACCAACTCGAGCGATACGATAAACAGCAATTGTGAAAGGCCACATTCCGACCTTTATCAAAGTCGGAAACGTGATGGTACGCATTTCTCCTCCTTACACGAGGCATCACAACAACGTTTCACCAGGCAACACCGGTCAACTGCTGTTTGCGTATGAGAAATCGGTTGGAAACTTTCCTCATGTCAGCACGTTGTAGGTGTCGCCACCGGCGCCATCCTTGTGTGAATACTCTGAAAATCTAATCATTTTCATGTCTCAGTATATACTTCCCGTTGGTTAAATTTCACGTCTGTAACACGTCATCTTCGTGGTGTAGCAATTTTAATGGCCAGTAGTGTATTTACGAGAGATCCGAAGATGGCGATCAGCCGAAGCCGGACATGAAGTGTAAGGAAATCTATGTGATCAAGACAGACTTGTGAATATAAAAGCGCTAAAAATAAAATGATCGCGGACTTATGTGCAGACTTCCTTGTCTTCAAGTGATTCTCCCATAGTTCAATTCTCCCATATGTCCACACTCACACGCTCTTTCTAGAACTCACGGGTTCACACGGGCGCTGACACGTGCGCGCACAACGCACAATAGCGCTTGTGCGCACTCACGTACAGATAGGACAGAGCCCGCAGTGGTTAACACACTGGATTCGCATTCTGAAGGATAACTGTTCTAACCCGCGTCTTGTCATACTGATTTAGGTTTTCCGGGCTTTCCCTAAATCGCTTCAGGCAAATGCTGGGATGGTCCCTTTGACAGGGCACGGCCGACTTCCTTTCCCATTCTTCCCTAATCGGACGGTGCCCATGACCGCGCTCTTTGGGCCCCTTCCCAAAAACCACCCGCCCAATTATAGATAGAGACAAAGACCAAAAGGAAACAAACGGTAGAATTGTAACGTTTATAAACGCAAACAAGACAACACACGTCAAGCAATCAAACACTTTACGTAAATCCGTAAAAATAAGAGAAATGTATGACAGTTAAATTCGACAGACTTTGCAGAAACTTTGCCATCATGGTTACAAAGTAAGTTGTTACTTTCAGAGATTACTTAAGTTCTAACGTCGCTCGCGAAGTATCCCGGTGCCAGATACGGGGTGGTACAGTGTCATACTCCAAGTACAAGGCGACACGAAGTCCCGGCATCCGAACACTGGGTCTGCTCCTTAAAAGCAGCACCGCGCCCTCGCACCTGGTGGCAGGGAGCCGTTAGCCCTTTACTTACGGACCAACTCCACGGGTTCGGGAGGCGGCCAAGTTTTAATGGCGTTTCGGTTGCCATCCCTAGCACAACGACTGATTAGCACCCCGCGGTGCCTTCACAGCTATTACGCGGCGCGCGCAACTTCCTCCACAAACGGGAGGAGGAAAGAAAAATAAAAATGTTTGTGGTCGGGATTTTGTACGTACGCCAGCAATTACAGCGAGGGGAGGGAAGGAGGAGGATAACAATCCCCAGGCACGTAAAAGCTTACTTTCCTTAGCCGTGTTCCTCGTGGCTCGCCCCTTTAAATCGTCGTTTCATGTCACGGTGCGATATAAAACGCCTGCAAAAGGGGGGTGGGGAGCGTCCTATTCATATTTCATTATCACGTCAGACGGGTAAATTAGGAAGCGCAGGAGGGAGGCATGGCGCGTCTGCGCAGCGTGGCGTGCCACGGACGGCCCCAAGTCCGCACGCACCGTGAAGACCTGTAGCCAGACAGCTTTAACTCCTTTCCTCCCGCGCTTCTTTGATTTCCAGGCACCCAATAATATTGTCGCACACGGCAAGCGTACATCAGCCGCTCAAGATAGTACCGCCGGCGACCGTCAGCGACGCACATATACTGCGCATGGGGAGAAAAATCAGCGAATTTACAAATACACTGAAATATACCCATAGTTTTCGTACTTTTCCGTAGGAAATCCTGTCCCGGAATGTAAAGTAGCTCCAGTGCCCCTTTCCTGACCAAGATTTCGCGAGCTATCCGTTGGCTGATTGTAACCTCCCAACAGTTAAAAAATGTGTATAGCATTCACATTTAGCGTAACCTCCCAACAGTTTATTATTGAGTAACCTCGCAATAATAATGTGACTACACGCTCAATAAAATTGTGGCTGACGTATAACCTTTCAATAATTGACTGTGAGTTTAAACTGGTAAATTTTGGACGTCAGCAGTGCTGCGTCATGACGCTGAAAGATCATTCTGAATAAATTGAAAGGTCTTACCTCAATGATGTCGCCGGATAACGCGTATATATCTGCTCCTGTAAGAAATTTTTCTGACACAGCCCAGTGCAATGCTGGCCACTAGGTTTCTCATGTATAGAGAGAAACAACTGATTTCTCTTTACGATAATCGGGGTGACCATGGATTGCAGAAAATAGTAATTTTTTTACATTCAGACGAATGATTGTCAAAAAGTAAATTTTATAAAAAAGATTATTATAAAAGATTTTTTAAAGTATTTACATGGGACTAGATATAACAATAGTACAAATTTTGTCGTAACAAGCTACATATGCGCGTGGCTGCTTTTATCTTATACTACATCGCTCAGGCACCGCCATCGCTCCCCACGACTGGCCCAGCCACCTCCAGACACATGACTACTAGCTACTACTTACTCCTGCTGACGCAGATCTTACTGCAGCCAACACTGCTCTCTGGTCCGAGATTCTCTTATAGCTTATATATCGCAGGCAGCGCGTGAGCAATCCATCGAAATTACTTCTGCTCGAGTGGGCTAGTAATAAATTTCTTAGTCGTGGACCTCTAACATGATATTAAAAAGACTCTGATCCTACAGCGGTACGGAACTCGGAAAACCTCGGAAAATTCCTACTACCTTTAAAAAACTAAAAGGCAAATGTAAGCGTAAAAGTAACAGGATATTATTTTAAAAAAATTAATGACCATCATCCAGATACGCCCCTCCAAAACTTCCGACGAAATACGGAGCCATCAGCAATCTAGAAAAAAATTGAGTGTCTTTGTAGGATCATTAGCAAAGAGCACAGGGCAAAGAAACACTTATGGAACGAATATGTAAACGCGAAACAGCCAACGAAACTTCACGCACGGTCTGCAGTAAAAACTGCCTTTCGCCTTATAATAACAAGCATCACTATGAAACGGTTCTGAAGCCAGTTGTCACATATGTAAGCAGCCGAAGCCCTATCGCTCAATGCCAATTAAAGGATCCAAGTGCAAGTATATCTTCCAGCAAAAAGAATCCAACATGAAAGTCTGTTGCAAAATGGACAAAATTATCAAAAGACATACGGTTCTACGATCACCTCGGCTCTGGAAGTGAATAGTTTGACCAAGAGGATATTTCACTGCTTGGGTTCAGACCTCAAAACCACAAAGTCTGGTCTAGTAATACCAAAGAAGACCTTCAACTTCCGCAGATCAAACACGAAGACGCCTGCGAAAGACATCTCTTCCGCAAAAAAAAGAGAGACGAATGTCCTACACCTAGGCGAACAACCAAAAAGCGGACGCGGTGTTCCTTGGAGATCTGGGCTTCAAAGAAAGCACATTTTATTGACACCTTTAACAGATCGGCGTCCTAGATGGCCCACGAGAAGTAATAACAATAAAAACAAGAAGACGCGATCACGTGCATGGCACTTGACGAGAAAGTCATCGACTATGCTATCTAACATATACGAAAAGCCACACAAACAATCACAAGGCCTCAAACTTATTTTCTGCAGCTGATAGTCCCAGAACTATATTTCCATACTTCAGGTTTTGACCAAGATTTACTGAAGATTCTCTTCGATGCTGGAGCTGGTAATGGCCACCCGCGTACGAGTATTATCATTAGGGGACACTTGCCCCAAGTTCGCTGGGATCTGTCTGAAGAGATCCAAGCCCTATAACAGACTGAAAGTGATGAAGAACTACCGGATATACTGAACGGTGAACAATATAATAAGTAAATCGAAGGAAGATGACAGTAATGAGAAGTAGCAGAAAAGATAAGAGAGAAACTGAAGCTCATGATGTTGGTCAGGAAGTACGTGAAGTTAAGGAATTCTGCTACTCTTGCAGCAAAATAACCCATGACTGACGAAACAAGGAAGACGTCAAAAACAGGCTATAATTGGCTGACGAAGAGGGCATTCCGGGCCAAGAAAAGTCTACTAGTATCAAAGTCTGTAATTTGGGGAAGAAATTTCTGAGAATGTACGTTTGGAGCACAGCACATTGTATGGTAGTGAAACGTGGTCAGTGGGAAAACTAGAAAAGAGAACCGAAGCATTTGTGATGTAGTGCTATAGTAGAATGTTGAAAATTATTTATAATATCAAAGTAACGAATGAACAGTTCTCGGGAGAATCGACGAGGAAAGGAATATAAGGGAAACCCTGACAAGAGGAAGGTACAGAAATATTAAAACATGTGTTAAGACATCACGGAATAACTTCCGTGGTACAAGAGCGAGCTGTAGAGAGAGACTATAGAGGAAGGCAGACTTTGGAATATATTAGCAGGTAATCGAAGACGTAGGTTGCAAGTGCTACTCTGAGATGTAAAGATTGGCACAGGAGATGAAATAGTGGCGGGCCACATCAAGCTAATCGGAAGACTGACGAGTCAAAAATCAAGAATTTCGTTTACTTCTATGTTGTTTGTACTTTTACATGCTCTTAGTACTGTCCGCTTAGAGTTCACTTCTGCTACTTTCATGGACTTCACTATAATTGTGTTAAAGTCTTTTAAGCATAAAATGTGTCTACTGACTGCTGGTCGTTGATGACAAGGAATTGAATGGGAGCTATGAAAATAAAATATTCACGGGGAAAGGTATCGAACGGTATATTTCTTATTGTTCGTGGCCTTCTCTCGGAAATGTTGGAAGATCCTCAGACAAGACCGGTTAATTGTTGTTTCTGTTCGACAATTAGCCTCCCTAATAGCGACAATTCAATTTTTGTTCTATAATTGCAATGTGCTGGGTCTTGAGGGGCATCAACTCAATTTACGTTGTGACCGGTTTCGGGCTATACCCATTCTCAAACCAACCAATATTTGCCAAATAAAATGCCCGTCCAAAACAGTAGTACACATATGTACCCAATTTATTTATTCGTATTTTACAACAGAATTTTACTTGGCAAACATTAGTTGGTTTGAGAATGGGTGCAGCTTGAAACCGTCACCGACAAAACAAACATCCTCTTTAGTTGCAACTCTGACTGTCCCTTTTTGTATAACAATTGTTGTTGTATTTGTATACCCAAAGTTAGTACTTCTATTAAATTTATCTAACACTTGTGCTTCTTTGTGTTTTTTCGTGTATTATATAGACATTTCCACGTCGGCAGTATTTCCCATGTTCACCAGCTCTGCTTACTAGATCAGTTGATGTTATAGCTCCATCGATCCGGAATGTTATATTCTCCGTTCAGAATTCTAATTCAGCGTCTTTCTCCGGGAATCAGCCTACTCCATAAATACACTCGGCGTGAAAACTCTTTAGTGCTAGGAATGCACATTTTATTGCTACATTTCGTAGCTTTATATTTAATTCCGTTTGTAGATGGATACCCCATAATCGTGTGCCAACTAGTTCTGAACTAGCAATGCAGGCAAAGCTTTTGCCGGCAGGTCCCTCTAATACACGTTTCTGCTAAGAAATTTACCGACTCTCCAGTGTCTGAATGAATTACTACTATTGATGTAACTTGACCTACTACTCTTATTTCTGGAACAGATAGAGCTGGATATCCTATCTGAGATTGACAGGTGCCCAGGCACAAATCCTCTTCGAATCACACACCCTACTTTTCCCCACGACCACTCCTCTGGGACATAAGTTGGTCGAATTCCTTTTAACGCTATTTTCTAATTATTCCTTGCTGCCTCCTGCACTACTCCACTTATTATTTGTGAGGGATGTGCTCTCCAATCAGTCCCATTATTTGTCATGGATGGTTGCTTTGGGTTACCATTATTCGTGTTATTCCACCGCTCATAATTGTTATTTAGATTATAGTCTGGATTACACGTTCTCCCCTAACTGGGCGGTTATAATTGCCTGGATGATACCTTCTCTCTTCTCTATTTGGACGATTAAGACCTACACTAAAGTGATGGTTTTCCCCATTTGATTCATGTTAGATTGGTAGTTGTTATTACAAGATTGCTGCATTTGGCAGTTTCTATTAGAATTCTGTACCTGTTCGTCCATTTGCCGATTATTATTATTATGGTACTCATTTCCCTGTAAATAATGAATTAGGGTGCTGAACTTCTCCTGACATCTCCTTGTAGTTAAACAATAGAATCAAGAATTGAGAGAAAGTCTTCTAAATCCTCGTCTGGAACATTATTCAGTTTTTGTCTCACATCAAATGGTAATTTAGATTTCAATATTCGCAAGATGTTCCTTTGAGAAAGTAGGTCATCCCAATACCTTGTTCCATTGAGATATTTCTCAAAATGTCAGCGTAATGTGCCATTCATAAATAAAAATTGTTTTGATCACTTCTTTCCTAACGCGTTCTTGTGTTCCTCTGGAAAAACATTTTGCGAGGAATGCACGTTCAAATTGCTGTATTATACCTGTTGCCCGTAGAGCGTTATCATCTTGTAGATACCCCAAAATGTAACTTTTCTGGGCGGGGGAGGGGGCGTAGTCTGTCATCCCACTATCTCGATAATGCACCATGAAAACTGCGTATAAACACGACTCGATTCATTTTCTTTCCATCCAGTAAGGATTCTGGTAACTGTCTGTTCTTTTATTAACTCTTTTCCATTCACATAGGTACTTAAATAGTTGTGCACGGTGGTGTAGCCTGCACGAACTATTGACTTTGCCTATCAACCGATGTTATCGCACCCTCGCTTGCTTCCGAGCTATGGGATGAAATCCGCTGCCGCTCGGCGTCCACTAATTCAGTGCGCCTTTCCTTTACAGCACTCTCGCATTTCTTCTACTTCTCTGCTCCCATTCTATATTGAATGTGATATCTGTGCTTTCCACTCCAAGAAATCTGAACCGATTTGTTGTAGTTGGCGTTTTATAAGACTATCATCATGTAAACTATCTCCCGACTAGCTCGTAACTGCGTCTTATGTACTTTTATTTACACTGTGCGTTACTTGGCTTTCCATTGCCCTAGCTCAAGCTTCTATTCCTGTGAAGGAAAATTGCTTATGTTCATTGAACTTCTGTCCGATTAACCTCTCGTTACGCTGAGACAATTCCTTTACAGGTGAAACGTCCCCTTAGAAAAATTAGTGAATTACTGTGCTGCTAAACCCCTCACGTTATTTGATTTTCATACAGTTAAGCAAAACTGAACGTACTCAGACGTTACTCTCTTACTTATTCTGATCAACACTAAACTGACATACAATACTTTTAGCGCAACGCAATCTGACTTTCAAAATCCCTACAAAAGAATGGCCCTGACTAACAATAACCTATACCTTTAATGTGTCACTTACCTCACAAAAATCTTCGTTACTCGAACTACTGCAATACAGCGAGCGCCAATACTGCCAGCTAAATAAAAGATTCTAACTACTGAAGGCACTAACTACTGATAGGCATAGTTACCAAATGAAAGATTTTGATAGAGAACAAACAATGTATTTACCCTAATAGTGTTCAAAAGTCATAATATATATGTATAATTTGTGACATCCAGTTTGGCACATTTCCTTTTTCTGAAGGACACACGTCCAGCTCGTCCGATCAAATTAACATCACAAAACTCTGGCTTCTCTCCCCCCACATCCACCAATGCTGGCGGCTAACCTCCAACTGCGCAACGCTACGCGCTGTTCACATTCTACTGCCCGACACTACAATAGCAAATTCCAACAATGCAAACCAGCCACAGACTGCACACAGCACAGTCAGTGATTTTCATATAGAGCGCTACATGGTGTTACCAACATAAAAACCTGAACAGCCTACATACACAGGTACTGCGATTTGTCCCAAGTTTGATTCATCTTCATCTGCTTTAACTTAATACCACTACTTTCTTGAATTACCTTCTGTATTTCCCGCGTAATGGTGTCCTGCGCTTTTTTATGTTCAGCTAGCTTCTTGGAGATATCTCCTGACTTGACACGACATCTCTGTTTGGTTGACATCTCTGTTTCTTTGGTTGAGATACCGTCAACGCGAATTACTAGAAGCTGTAACTTTTGCAAGGTAATAGTCAAAGGGTCTACTTCTGGTTGTCAAGTTGTGGGTGTTTGTGCAGGTTCTCCGGTTTCTTACATTTTATACTCTGGCCAAGTTAATAGCATAATCCGTAAGAATCTCTCACTGATGTGTTTACTTAACCAGTAATACACCTCATGACATCTATCACTATCATAATTAGTACTTAGATGTACATAGACAATGACGTAAAATTTTCACACATAAGACATGAATATCTAACGGCCACCCTGATTTAGATTTTCCTTGAGTTTCCTAAATCGCTTCAGGCAAATGTCGGGATGGTTCCTTTGAAAGGGCACGGCCGACTCTCTTCCCCATCCTTCTCTAATCCAATGGAACCGATGACTTCGCTGTTTGGTTCCCTCCCCCATATCAACCGACCAAACTACAGAGTCCAACTATACTATTCCTACTCAATGCTGAAAGCTTATGTGTTCAAGCGATTTAGACGGTACAGAAGAAAAATTCCAGTGCCTATACCTACCTTTCTGATGATCACTCTGACTGAAATTCGTTTGTGATGGACCTGGCTGCTCAGCAACTTGTTTTTAGTATTCACCATATGGATGCACGAAAAACAATACACTTGCATTAGTACAAAGACATTATATGCATAGCATATATTGAAAATCATGAACTTGTATGTTTTACGTTAGTTTTTTCTTTATGTATTTCTCACATTCTTGTTGTCTTTAAATTGTTTTTTCACCGTTACTTCAATTTACATTTCTTCCTTTCCGTGGTCCTGTATTTGGTCGACGTTTCGCTATATCGTTCAGCTCGGTGCATCCTGAGCTGATTCGTGGTTCGTTGATTAACTTGTCTCATGATTTTACTACGAGTCAAAAAACAGTATCAGTCTTCACGTAAAGCTCGGCCGGCCGAAGTGGCCGTGCGGTTAAAGGCGCTGCAGTCTGGAACCGCAAGAGCGCTACGGTCGCAGGTTCGAATCCTGCCTCGGGCATGGATGTTTGTGATGTCCTTAGGTTAGTTAGGTTTAACTAGTTCTAAGTTCTAGGGGACTAATGACCTCAGCAGTTGAGTCCCATAGTGCTCAGAGCCATTTGAACCATTTGAACGTAAAGCTCGCGGCGTCTGTTCGTGTGCAGTAAAGAGCTCAGATGTCATTAGATTTACGTGTACAGCAATTATTCTTCTTACATCTTTACTTTCAAAGATGAATCTTACCGTGTTAGCTGTAGGTATTCTCCGAGGTACCAGTAGACATCTATCTGCCCGTTGGGTTTACGTGAGTCGTACATGAACTTGGTATTTAGTGATCTCTAAAATCAAACTTCAACGTACCTTCTAGTCCTATAAATAAACTACGATACATTGTCTTAGTTGTTGGCAGTTTTTATCTTCGTTTTACAATAGTAAGTCAGCCTTCTTTCTATATTTTCACATCAAAATATCAGTAACTGGAAAATACGTCTGCCGTTAATAATATAGGATTACTTTCACCGTATCCTCCGACATTTCAAACTAAACATAGAATTATCTTTGTTCATTCCGAGACTCGTAGCGGTACGGAATATTCATAATTGTGACACCGATTATTAGCGTTCGCACTCGCAATAGAATGTAACCGTCATTTTACAAATTTTATCGCAATAGACCACTATCGGTTGGTGACCTGTCTTCTCCTCTCCTTTTCACACTCGGACTCATGATGTACAACATGTTTCTTGTGTGTTTATATGTTTAGTTTTTATTTCTTTCCCGTAAAATAATATTAAATATGCTAGATGAGACATTTAAGTTCGTATGCAAGATACGGCACGTGTACGTTCTCTACTCTGTGAGTGATAATCACACGGAAATTTATAGATCTTTGTAAGGTTAAAGGAACATAAAATAAAAGGTCGGTGATTAGAGAGACAAGTAATGACATTTGTTGTACCAGTCGGCGTAAGATTTTCTATACTTTCAATGTATGAAAAACAGGAATTAAAAAACTCAAGGGTCTAGAACTTAGAACTACTTAAACCTAACTAACCTAAGAACATCACACACATCCATGCCCGAGGCAGGATTCGAACCGCGACCGTAGCGGTCGCGCGGTTCCAGACTGAATCACCTAGAACCGCTTGGCCACTCCGACCGGCTCAAGGGTTTACAGTTAGCGAATTTCGTGTCTGAAGGTGAAACGATTCCAAGTGATTCAAGTTACTGCGGTACTTCAAGCGATTTATGAGCTGATATGTGAGCTATAAATAATAGACAAAACTGGCTTTTCTTGAATCATGTCGAACAATAATTGATTACTGTTTCAAATTTTTGTGAATGCATAGCCCTTCTAGTAAATAGAGGTGTCTATTCTGTTCAGTAAAATTTCATCGTGCCATGAGATCCAATATGACCGAAAATCGGCGATCGGGAATAAGCTGAAAATTTTAGTCCAACCCTCATATTTCTTCATATTCTATCATTTTATTTGTACTTTTCAGAAAAAGCTGTTTGATACAAACGAAATTTGCACCCAAGAGCTCTACAATCATTTAAGTGGATATTCGTATAAAATTTAGAAATGCACCATACAACAGAATAAAGGAAGGCCGATATTGGTGCAATTTTTGCCGTCTCCTCATGTCACGTGGCAGGAAAGAGTCCTTTACCTTCATCATTTGGCTTCGAAAAAACGATAACAAAATGAACAAGATATATGGTCAATGCAGAAAAAAAAGAAAACAAGCAATGCGCAGTTTGAAGACTTCCTTCTGTTATGTAGCAGAAACAAAATCATCGGTCTTAAAGCCAACTCGCAGGCGAAATGAGCAGTAGATTACACATATTAGTTGGATGGTATTTGAGCATGCCTATTGCTAGTAAAAGATTGTGATTCGTGATATGTATAGTAATCTGCATCGTGAACAAACGTCGTGGAGACGACATTAACTTGAGTGGCAGTTTACGCGTTGTAATTTTAGAAGAGGCTTTGATAAACAGATATTAATATTCTAGACTTGTACAACTTTGCAATATTGGAACGGACTACGTAAACAATAGTTAAACTCTGTAGGGCCAAAATACGCAACTTTTTGATAGCTGCAACGATGCTAGAGTCCCATGTGGCTGGCATGTAGTAACGAAGAGTGCGATATCGATAAAAAAAATGGCAATATTTAATGTTGATGCATACGTATTTTTCTGTCAAGCGGGAATTAGCCGCTATTTCATCGTCGTCTTCAGCCAATTTACTCACTTGGTGAAGTAGCAGGTGGCAGGCAACAAAGGATCCTAACATATTTAAAATTGATGTAGTTTTTTTGATTTTGCTCTACATCAGCTTTGAAAAAAATTAATAAAAAGAGGGAGAACAATACAAAGAAGTTTTACTGCAAATATTACAATGATGCAATTGCACAAGATTTCCTATCCCTTGACGTATTTATCGCAATGACCGGGGCATCGTGAACTTAAAAACAGAAGCTGATATTAAATTCACATTAGTGAATATAATGATCACTTAAATTATCTGTCAATTTGTATTAGGTATCTTCTCCAATACAAGCAGTATGATTCGAAGCAGATCGCGCAACACACCAGCACACAAATCTTTTTGTTTACCTACCTCTCAACTGATGCAACATAAGTCCTTGGGTTCCCTAGTACTTGTAGGTGGTGGTTTCAAAATGGCAGTAAATTGTTCTTAGCAATCATTATCATAGTCACTATAAAAATGCTGGAAACATCCTTCATCTCAGATCACTCTGCCGTTTCTTTCTTGCTTCTGTTTCATTTCTTGGCTTCTTAATAGAGCACCCACGTAGAGCTTTCCCATATTCTTCAACCATGTCTGTTGTTTCTTCTCGTTTCTTACATTCTGCTTCATTTGAGTTTCTTCTAGCTTTTTTTCGAATGGTTTGGCACCTATTCTCTCTTAACGCATCGTTACCGCTGTCTGCCCATACATACCGATGAAGTCAGATTCTCTATGTTAAACTGTCATATTTAGAAAGAAAATCCTTCAGCTGACGCAGTTAATTACAGGCTTTAATGACGCATTGGGGTAAAATTAAATCAGAAATAACTGAAAGCTTATCGTCTTATTTTATTTCTACTAAAAATAACAAGCTGGCCTGTTTTATTTGCCTCGCACTCATGCATTCCACTGCTGAACTGGCGTCTGGCTTCTCGGTAGAAGTAGCCATGTTCACCACAAGCTCGAAATATTGAGTGCATGCGATTACGCGTAGTGCACAATTATCTAACTCTCCTTCCCTTGCATTATATATATTGGTAATAAATAATTCAACCGAAATTGTGGGAAAGGAAACGAATCGTTAAGTCCATATCTATAGCTTCAAAGAGAAAGTGGTCGTCATTACCAAAGCTGTCACTCTCTCAGAAAGGTAGTCCATATGCAGCCACAGTTGCTATTAATGGTTTGCCTAATTCCGTAAAATATGTTCCAGGTAAGATTTGTGAGTAGAGTTCAGTTACTTTTAAAGGAAGGAATTCGTCTTACCACCGTGACGTGCTTTTAATAAATGATGCTTCATTGAAGAGTAATTATGTACGAAATACAATTTCCAAGTGGAAGCAAAATCATTACACAGTAATAAAAGCATCTTGGTGGAATAAGTTTAAGCGTAAAATATCGTATCCAAGTTAACAGTTGTCGTGGTCAGGAAAATTTACATTAATACCAGCACTGCAGTCACATATTCGTCTGATCTTACAACTACAGTGGTCTGTCATAGGTGTACAACGTAAAATACACAACTACCGAGGTCTCCATTACATTAATTTGTTAATACACTTCTGTGTACAATTTAAAGACGGAAGTAATTCCCACATGATGTGTCACTGTCAACTAAAATATATGCATGAAAGTTTGACCATTAATAGAAAGAACTACTACAGGACTCTAACGAAGGCAGCTGAAAGAAATACGGAATGAGACGAATGAAATGTCATTTCCTTTCAGACAATAACTACACTGAAGTCACAGAGATCTGCGATGGGTCCTTGCACATTACAAAAGGCGGGTCTTGGTTGTTAACAGAGTGTGTGATTACCATGTGTGCCAGTGCAGCCTGAGCAAGGTGGTCCCATGCTAGCCACAAGGTTGCTACAGACTTTGTTTTGTGATAGCGACGTTGGCAACTGCTGGATGCATGTTGGTGCTTATGAACGTTTGCAATAGGCCTTCCCGGGGCATCGCCTAGGTGCTCGATGGAATTTAACTCGGGTGCTACCGTCAGATCAGTTCACTCACCGAATATCTCCTAGTTCCAAGAGATTCTCCACCTGGGCAGTTGGGTTGCACTTTGTCATCCATAAAAATTAAAACAAACCCGAAATTACCTGGAAAATCGCACATTGGGAAGGTATTGCAGTATTGCATGTTGACCGTAACAAGATTATGAAAAGGAATGCTGCTACTCACAACATAGCGGAGATGCTGAGTCGCAGATAGGCACAACAAAGAGACTCTCACAATTAAACTGGGAATTTGTGGTAAGATCTTATGGGACCAAACTGCTAAGGCCATCGGTCCATAATCTTACGCACTACTTAATCTAACTTAACTAACTTACGCTAAGGACAACACACACACACACACACACACACACACCCATGAACGTGACAGGACTCGAACCTCAGACGGGAGGAGTCGGGCGGACCGTGAGAGACGCCCTAGACCACACGGCTACCCCGTGCAGCTCACAATGAAAGCTTTCGTCCATTAAGGCCTTCGTCAACAATAGGCGACACACACACACATACACACACTCAAGCAACTCACACACACGACTGCAGTCTAAGGCAAATGAAATCACACTTGCTTGAGACTGCAGTCGTGTGTGTGAGTTGAGAGAGAGAGAGAGTGAGTGAGTGAGTGTGTGTGTGTGTGTGTGTGTGTTTCTGTCATCTGTTGTTGACGAGGACTTCAATGGACGAGAGCTTTAATTGTGAGAGTCTTTTTGTTTTGTTGTGCCTATCTGCGTCTCAGCATCTCCACTATACAGGGTGTTACAAAAGGTACGGCCAAACTTTCAGGCAACATTCCTCACACACAAAGAAAGAATATATGTTATGTGGACATGTGTCCGGAAACGCTTACTTTCCATGTTACAGCTCATTTCATTACTTATCTTCAAATCACATTAATCATGGAATGGAAACACACAGCAACAGAACGTACCTGCGTGACTTCAAACGCTTTGTTACAGGAAATGTTCAAAATGTCCTCCGTTAGCGAGGATACATGCATCCACCCTCCGTCGCATGGAATCCCTGATGCGCTGATGCAGGCCTGGAGAATGGCGTATTGTATCACAGCCGCCCACAATACGAGCACGAAGAGTCTCTACATTTGGTACCGGGGTTGCGTAGACAAGAGCTTTCAAATGCCTCCATAAATGAAAGTCAAGAGAGTTGCGGTCAGGAGAGCGTGGAGGCAATGGAATTGGTCCGTCTCTACCAATCCATCGGTCACTGAATCTGTTGTTAAGAAGCGTACGAAATGTGCAGGAGCTCCATCGTGCATGAGCCACATGTTGTGTCGTACTTGTAAAGGCACATGTTCTAGCAGCACAGGTAGAGTATCCCGTGCGAAATCATGATAACGTGCTCCATTGCGCGTAGGTGGAAGAACATGGGGCCCAGTCAAGACATCACCAACAATGCCTGCCCAAACGTTCACAGAAAATCTGTGTTGATGACGTGATTGCACAATTGCGTGCGGATTTTCGTCAGCCCACACATGTTGATTGTGAAAATTTACAATTTGATCACGATGGAATGAAGCCTCATCCGTAAAGAGAACATTTGCAATGAAATGAGGATTGACACATTGTTGGATGAACCATTCGCAGAAGTGTACCCGTGGAGGCCAATCAGCTGCTGATAGTGCCTGCACACGCTGTACATGGTACGGAAACAACTGGTTCTCCCGTAGCACTCTCCATACAGTGACGTGGTCAACGTTACCTTGTACAGCAGCAACTTCTCTGACGCTGACATTAGGGTTATCGTCAACTGCACGAAGAATAGCCTCATCCATTGCAGGTGTCCTCGTCGTTCTAGGTCTTCCCCAGTCGCGAGTCATAGGCTGGATGTTCCGTGCTCCCTAAGACGCCGACCAATTGCTTCGAACGTCTTCCCGTCGCGACACCTTCGTTCTGGAAATCTGTCTCGTTACAAACGTACCGCGCCACGGCTATTACCCCGTGCTAATCCATACATCAAATGGGCATCTGCCAACTCCGCATTTGAAACATTGCACTCACTGCAAAGCCACGTTCGTGATGAACACAAACCTTTTGATGCTACGTACTGATGTGCTTGATGCTAGCAGTGTAGAGCAAATGAGTAGAATCTCAACACAAGCACCGAAGTCAACATTACCTTCCTTCAATTGGGCCAACTGTCGGTGAATCGAGGAAGTACAGTACATACTGACGAAACTAAAATGAGCTCTAACATGGAAATCAAGCGTTTCCGGACACATGTCCACATAACATCTTTTCTTTATTTGTGTGTGAGGAATGTATCCTGAAAGTTTGGCCGTACCTTTTTGTAACATCCTGCATATTGAGTAGCAACTTTCCTTTTCATAATATTGTTACAATCCATCCTGGATTTTCCATAGTTTAATAATGTTAACCGCTGAGACTACCATGTTCAAAGAGCTGGACATCAGTACATCCATGTACAATTATGCTTTGTCACAGCAAAACGATCACGTTCGACGCTGTTCTTGGGTGTCTCACATCTTCCCGCCTCTTTAGATATGACGGTATGTACAGCATTTCCAACATGATCATTTCGAAGGTCCAGATATTATGGTGTGGTGAACGTTTGCGCACTGATCTACAAATCTTCGAATGCAGATACATTCACTGATCTACATTATTGTGACACGATACTCCTCCCCCACCTGTGTCTTTTCGGCCTTTATTCGGCCCTGACTTTATTTTTATTGATGCTCGACCGGACAGAAGTGCACATGTGGAGAAGCTCCTAGACTGCGAGGATATTCGGCGATGAATTGGCCTACCAGTTACTCTGTCTTCAATGCTATCCAGGAAGAGTGGGATACGTTCGGGAGACGTACTGTAGAACGTCTACATCCACCGATGACTATCCAGAAGTAGTTAACCACGCTGGTGGAGCATGAAACGACCTACAACAAGAGTTCCTTACCAATTTGTGTCCAGCATGCGAGCACGTTGCAGACCTTTTACTGCCGTCCGTGGAGATCACGCACCCTGTGTAGGAAACAAGCCGTTTGCAATGGCAATGGGGTAATAATTAATTTTCGCTGACTTCAATGTAATTACTATCTATGAATACAGGTGTGAATCTTTTTCATGTCGTTGTGTATTTCTTTAAATTACCCTCTGTACTGTTCTTTACTATACTGTATCAGCTCTTTCTATATATGGTCCAAGTTCATCTACATCAACATTATACTGTGCAAGCCACCTAATCTCGTGTGGTGGAGGGTGCTTTTTGTATGGCTAAGCCCTCCAACACCGTTCAACACTATAATAGTGCGTGGGAAGAATGATTGTCGGTAAGCCTCTGTATTGGTTCCAGTTTCTCCAATTGTCTCCTCGTAGTCATTACGCGACATATAAATAAGGGGAAGTAATATGATGTCCTACCCTTCCCGGAATGTGCTCTCTCGAAACTTCAGTAGTAAATCTCTCCATGATGCACAACACCTACCTTGCAACGCCTGTCGATGGAGTTCGTTGAGCATCCCATTAACGCTCTACTGCCGACTAAACGATCCCTAGACGAAACACGCCGCTCTTCGTTAGATCTTCTCTACCTCTTCTATAGGTCCTATCCGGCAAGGATCGCAGATAGATGAACAATACTCAAGAATCGGTCGGAAAAGCGCCTTATAAGCCAATTCCTTGTGAATGAGTTACTTTTCCTTGAGATTCTTCATGGGAATCTGAGCCTGGCATCTGCTTTTCTCACGATTTGTTTTATGTAGCCGCTCTGGATAGTTACTCCTAGATATTTTACGGCAGATACTGTTGTTAGCAGTTTGTCATCAATAATTTAGCTATACAGTACTGGATTTCTTTGCCTGTGTATGAGCGATTACTTACATTTACTTACGTTCACCCTCAACTGCCAGAGCCTGCACCATCTATCAATTCTCTGGAGGTCATCCAGCAAATCGTTACTACCTTATGGTGTTGCTACTGTGTTACAATCACATCAACTGCGAATAACCTTAGAGAGCATCCAACGCTTCCTTCTAGATCATTTATATATACTGTAAACAGTAACGGTCCTATCACACTTCCTTGGGTTACTCCAGAAGTTACCTTTAAAACTGTGGATTTAGTTCCGTTAAGAGCGACGTGCTGATTTCTGTATGCAAGGAACTATTGAATGCAGTAACAAATCTGCTCCGATACTCGATAAGCTCGTTGTATTTTTCACTAAACGGGACTGCGGGACGGTGTCAAATGCTTTCCTGAAGTCAAGGAACGTGGCATTGTCTACGGTTCTGTGGATTTCGTGGAGGAACAGAGCGAGCTGAGTTCCACGGGATCTCTGTTTGAGGAATCCATGTTGATTTTTATAGAGGAGATTTTTCCTTCTCCAAGAACGTCATAATTATTTAACATAAAAAATAATCCATAATTCAACAACAGATTGAGGTCAATGATATAGGCCTGTACCTGTATGCATCTGTCCTGCGGCGCTTCTTAAATCGAGAATGACTTGCGCTTTTCCCCAGTCGCCAGGTACCCCTCGTTGATCAGACTGTCTACGATAAATTACTGCTTGAAAGTGAGCAAGTTCTTCCGCATGATCTTTGTAGAATCTTAAAGGTATCTCATATGGTCGTGACGCCTGTCTACTACTAAGGGATTGCTGCTGTATTGTTTTCTATTCCGCGAGCAGTTGTCTTAATATTTGCCATTTAGACGTTCGTACTATGATTGAAAGAAGACCGGATTCAGTATTTCGGCTTACTCTCTGTTATCCTTTTGGATACCAGTATGGTCAGTGAGTGAATGAAAAGATGATTTTGACCCACTTACTTTTCTTTTCATACGGCCAAAACCTCTTCGGGTCTTTACTCAGACCGATTGGTAAAGTTCTACTTTCAAAGTCATTGAATGATTCTCTCATTGCTCTCCTTACGCTCATTTTCGCGTCCTTCAGATTTTGTTTGTTAGCTACTAGATTTTTACTTCACTCGCCGGCCGGTGTGGCCGTGCGGCTCTAGGTGCTTCAGTCTGGAACCGCGTGACCGCTACGGTCGCAGGTTCGAATCCTGCCTCGGGCGTGGATGTGTGTGATGTCCCTAGGTTAGTTAGGTTTAAGTAGTTCTAAGTTCTAGGGGACTGATGACCACAGATGTTAAGTCCCATAGTGCTCAGAGCCATTTGAACCAACTTCTCTCGAATTTGAGATGAAGTGCTCTTTGTTTACGTAGCGCTTTTCTAACAGGGCTATTAAACCACTGTTGGTCTTTCTCATTCCTTATTATTTCAGTCGTAACATACTTACTTTGGGCATATTGTAAGCTTCCCTTAAATACCTTTCTTTCGTTTTTCATATCCTAGTCTTAATTACTAAATATTTGGTGCTGAATCCTCATATACTCTGAAATTCGTATCCTCTCACTCTTCCTAAGCAAAAATATCTTTCTACCTTTTTTAATATCCTTTGTCAGGCACGTTGACATAGATGCTACACAGGCTTACGATCACTGTTACGTTACTCTACGTTGACTAATTCGATAAGTTCAGGTCTGTTTGTTGCCAGAAGGTCTAAAACGCTATCCTCAGCAGTTGGTTCACCAACTATCTGCACAAAGTAATTTTTGGACAAAACATCCAGGACAATGTCCCACGAATCGATGTCTCTGGCAGAAGGTTTGGCAGCAATCTATAACTGAAGTCAACCCTATGACAACTGCAGCAATTTCATCGAGCTATATTACGTGGCAGTGTCACATCATGCCAAAGTTAATTTCGTCCTTAGGTTTTGAACATCAGGGTATTTTCATATATTTCATGTGCTATTTTTCTGCTTCGCAGTTGTCTAGTTATCTGTAGCTTTGCGGAACGCTACTACTGCGCCTCCCGCCGTTTGCGGAGTTACACTGTGGGACGTGTGTCTGTGTCTCTTCGGCGTGGCCTGGCGAGCTCTTTCTGTTTTATTGATGTCGCCCCAATCGGCCACCTGGGCCCCGGTGTCGCTGAAGGGCGCAAGGGCCGCCGCCGAAAGGGCTCCCAGGGCGCGGGCGAGGGCGAGGGCTGCGGCAGGACCTCGCAAGGCCGGCCCATCTTCAAATTAACCGCCAGCCGGCAACCGGCAACCGGCGGCAGGCAGCGGACGATTCTTTTTATACACTTACAGCTCTCAGTCAGCCCATCGCAGGCAGCCGTATCGGAAGTCGATACCCCTAAGTATTATGGCTCTCCTCCCAGGCAAACTTTCTCTTTGCCTTTGCCCGCCTATCGTCTCGGCTCCGCCTCGACACCGCTGTCGCAGCCTCTGCGCTTACACGTACCACAAGGGTGCTCGCTCACTTCCCTCTAGATTCTGTCTAATAACGAGCACCATTCAAGACACTGAACTGTTATTGGTGCAACAAAGACGTACATATACGCTCCCTCGTATTTTATACACAACTAGCTTTGTAGCAGCGGCTTCGCCTGCATACTCAGGGTGATTCGACCACCCTACTGCTATCGTTTTATGCAGCCCGTAGTGTTATCCCTTGCCTTCATACACCACGCTCGATATTTTCATTTGAAATGAACAGGAAATTTTTGTTAGAAATGTAGTGTACGTAATTAAATTTTGTACTGAGATATTTTTTTCGCTAGAGGCAGTAGTTTTCGAGCTGTTGCAAAACGTACAAAAGTGACATTCTGTTCACGCTCAGCGCCCACCGTATGTTGTTCATGGCACTCCCTCCTACCACTGTGCAAAAACTTGAGACGTTATTTGGACTTCACTGACTAGCCGTGCTTAGTAGAGCACTTACAAATTATAAAATTGACATTATTATCGTTTTCCGTCGTTCATTAGTAGCTTAAAAATTCATGGAGGCGTGTTCCCGTCTATGCAGCTAAATGAAAGGCAGCTTGTTCTTTTCTATATACGTTCTCTTATTTCTGAAGCATCTTCCGAGTCCTGCAGTACATATTTCTTTTTATACATATAACGTATACACTATGTAGCAGTTACAATATGTTACTATGATATACTTTGTCATCTTCTTCTCTTGTTTTTCAGATAAGGAATAACTTTGCTAACACAAATGTTATGTTGTTAAATTATCGATTTGTCTTAATTCAAAAATAAAATCAGCGAAACTCATATAGCAAAAAACAAACTGCATTACATTTAGCTGCGTGGACATAACACACCAGAATGAATGTGATACTGACGTTTGTGCTAAAGTTACCTGATATTTTTTTGTATTTTAACAGCATAAAATAAACAATTACATACTCGTATTCGTCAGGCTTTGTGACTACGAAACTACTGTTGTTGTAAGTGTTAAGTATGGATCGAACGGTCAGTTTAATTACTGTTAGCGTAATGTTTCCAAGGGGACGTTTAACTTCATAACGTTAACGAGATAGTAGCCGACTATGCCGATGGCGTTGGGTTGAGTTGTTTTGGGGGAGGAGACCAGACAGCGAGGTCAACGGTCTCTTGGATTAGGGAAGTACGCGGAAGGAAGTCGGCCGTGCCCTTTCAAAGGAACCATCCCGGCATTTACCTGGAGGGATTTAGGGAAATTACGGAAAACGTACATCATGATGGCCGGACGCGGGATTGAACCGTCGTTCTCCCGAATTCGAGTCCAGTGTGCTAACCACTGCGCCACCTCACTCGGTACCAATGGCGTATGAGCCCAATCAACAGAGACCATAAAAGGTCGAATATCGGGAATAGTGTAGACGAAAATTTTTGTACATTGATAGGATGGAATGCCACGAACAACGTACGTACCAGAAGTTCTGACTGCTAAGGGATGAGTACTGTGGTAGGGGGGAGGAAGAAGATAGTATTTGTATGTTCTTCTTGAATAACTCGAAAATGGTGGCCTCCAGCGAAAACGCCTCCCAATATAATATTTAACTACATTACATTTCCTACTAAAAGTTCCTGATCATTCTTCCGTAGCACTAACAGTCTGGGCGTAGCGAACGAGAAAATACGAAAATCTCGCCCGAGGTATATCAAGGCATAACACAGCGGATCGCATAGAACGGTAGCGCTAGGAGCAACTGAATTATCCTGTATAGTGCACTCATATGCGTCTGGTTCTCTGGTGTTTTACACTGTACGACGCCAGAGAGGTTCTGGACTTATAATAGTTTGTTCACAGAAGGAGCAACCTCAGCTTCAGCATAATAATGCCAGACCACACACGAGCGCTGTGACACCTGCAGCAATCCGACGCCTAGGGTTTACTGTCAACGATCATTCTCAATACAGTCTCGACTTGACCGCATCCGATTTTGACCTGTTTACAAAATATAAAGAACGGCTTCGAGAATTTAACTCTGATACTGATGAAGCGGCACAAGCAGAGGTGAGGTTGTGTGTCAACAAACTTAAATACTGTACAGTGTATCAACAAACTGGTCTCTCGTTGGGAGAAATATGTTCGTCACCAGGGTGACTATGTTGAGAAATAAATATCGCCGGTGTGGCCGTGCGGTTCTAAGCGCTTCAGTCTGGAACCGAGTGACCGCTACGGTCGCAGGTTCGAATCCTGCGTCGGGCATGGATGTGTGTGATTTCCTTAGGTTAGTTAGGTTTAAGTAGTTCTAAGTTCTAGGGGACAGATGACCACAGATATTAAGCCCCATAGTGCTCAGAGCCATTTGAAACAAATAAATATCTCCACATCAATAATAAAAATTAAGAATAATCATTTTGTTGTCGAAGCTCTTTTCATCACTGCGTTCCCTTCCTAATATGGAATAAGGAAATGTGGATATGCCTTGAGAAAACACAGCCGTACGTCAATCAGGTTGACCAGTATTGTGTGGAATGTGTGGATTATCTGCCTATTGTTTCTAACATTAACTAATGTGTTCCTTTCTACAAGTGGGTGTAGTTGATGCTGTTTTCCAACTTTCTTTCTATTGGAATTTCCTTGTGGTGTTTGACTCTATTCATGAAGTCAATAACTATTTCTGAGATTTTTGTATGATTTACTAGTTCAAGATGAGTTCTGGAAAGTACAAGGGTGGGCATGTCCATCGAATATTTAATTTGCTGTTTCAGCCAAACTATTTCTGCTCTCTGCTTGGCATGTTTGCTCAAGGCATAACCGCATTTCTTCATTACATAAATTGTGTAATGTTAATAACGTTTGTTTCTTTTAAAAAGATTTAAGAGTTGCATTTACGAAATTCGGTGGCATTACTTTTCAACATACCCAAGTAATATTGGTCGTATGAACAGTTTTACGTGTCGCTGTTTCTCATCCCCACATACAACCCTAGGTGATGTGGATAGGGTAATACTCCACAGAGTATTTTTATACAGATAATACAAATAATGGAACACGTATTAGCAAACTTTGGTCCCAATTGTTACAGATTAACATGAGTATATCACCAAGTTTTCAAGGCAAAACCCACTTCTACCAAAGTGGGTAGTTTCTACTCACAGCATGGTTGTTTCCAGACCATGTAATAATAGATGAACCAATTTCGGTTAAAATCAGTCCAGTGGCAGAGGAGGAGATGTAGAAGACATATATGTACATATAGGGTGCAATCAAATTAAAAGGAGAAAGATGGAAGAAAGTAAGTATATTGTCTATTATTTCAAAAGAAATTACGAAGACAAATTATACATTTATCCTATTGTGGGACGTGGTTATCAATGCCTACATGGGAGAAAATTTTGCAGTTGCCTACACGACTGTGATTGTACTCAGGTGCGCACCTCTTCGCACAAAGCAAATAGACGGCCACAGATGTCTTTCTTCAGGGCTCCAAAAGTAGGGAAAACTCAAGGAGAGGTATCAGGACCATGTAGCGAAATTTGTAAGGGTTTCACAGCGGAACTTCTGCAATGCAGTCGAAACAACCTACATAACATATAGGTGGGCTATGGAGAAAGATAGCCAACTGCCAATATTTTTCCATGGAAGCACTGACCAGCTTGTCTACAGTGGGATAAACTTAGTAATAGTTACGGCGATTGCTTCTGAAATAATAAATATTACACTCACTTTTTTCAGTCTGTCTCGCTTTCTATTGATTACACCTTACATGTGTGTAGATAACATGAGACCATGTAATGTAGAACATGAGCAGGAGTGAATAAACATAGCAGAAAGCTCCAAAGTTTTTGGTGTATACATTGATGAAAACTTGAACCGGATGAAGTACATAACTGAACTACTAAAAAAATTAAGTGCAGCTAATTTTGATCTCTGTATGACTGCTGTAATGGGATGACCGGATGTGGTCGGGTTGTAGAGCGTGGCTGGGTAGAAGAAGGTGGCTGTTTTTAGCAATATTCCTCTTTATTGTTGGTTCTTCCAATACATTTTCCGGTAGCTCAGCCCAACCGCTCGTGTCGTGGTGGAGACGTGCTGATGCATGCAGCCCGGGGAACGTGACACCGTGCTCGGTTAGCGGCTGTGGTGGCCGTAGGTGGTTAGCAGCATGGGGCCCAGCCGAGCCCGCAGACGCGGCGGCTCATGACGACGCCGGGAGTCGCTGGTGCAGCAGCAGGCAACGCCCTCCGCTGGCCAGTCCTCGGGGACAGCATCACTGATGATGACGATGTAACAGCGACCGAACGCCCAATCGGTCGAACCACATGCCGACGCCCACCTCTGATGCCCTTAAATAGTGCAGACCGCTGCTGAATCCGCCGGTTACGCGGCGCCATGTTTATTAGAAGGTTCTCGATGATTTGGCTAACGCAACAAAGCCACACGTGGCCCGCACCTGCCTAATTCTGCTAACGCTGCGTCCTGGCTGTTGATGGCTGACATGCACGTACACACATACCGACGCTCGTTGCAAAACTGTGTCACCTGCATAACATGCGGCCAGCCTTCGTCCGCTGTCTGCCGTGAGGCTGAAACACACCACATCACAATTTCGCACCGTATTTCCTAAAAATAACCCCTTGTCCTGTACACTGCTAAACTTGGAATCAAACGAATAAAACTCCTGACATATTTGACATATTCCAATTCAATAACGTCTTACAGAATACCTTTCTGGCGTAAATAATCACTTAGAAAAAAGTGTTGATTACACAAATGCAAGCTGTAAGAATGACATGTGATGTTCACCTGCGGACGTCATGTGGGTATCTGTTCAAAGAGCGAGTCATTTCAAATGAACGAACACAGTTCACACATTCGCTGGTGAAGTTCTGCATAAATAATCCATCACAATTCGAGAAGAACAGTGATGCAGATACCTACTACTCTAGAGGATAGATAAGTGACCTTTATTACCGGTTGTTAAGGGTCTCAGTGACTCAGAAACGAGTTCAATGTGCAGCAACAAGAACTTTAGGTCATTTGTCCAGTAACACAAAATGTCTGACAGGTAGCAAAGCGAGATTTAAACCTAACTTAAAATCAATTCTCCTGGGCCACTTCTTCTATTTCATTTACGAATATACACTTAAAATCTGGTTGCCAGTACATAAAAATGTGATAAAATAAAAATAAAAAAAGAATAAAGTTTTCATGAGTAGGAATAAAATAATGATGTGTGCATTAATGTTAACGCTACTCATATATACGTGTTCTATAGACTAATTCGTTCCACATCATTTCCATACAAAACTCGTTTAAATGATGTATGGAACATGTAATTAACCAACGATTCGATCAAGCTTGAGGTCTGTAATGTAATAGGATTTCTGAATGCAAGAAGAAGTACACGGTTATTACAAACGATTGAAGTGATTTCACAGCTCTACAATAACTTTATTATTTGTGATATTTTCACAGTGCTTTGCACACACATACAAAAACTCAAAGTTTTTTTAGGCATTCACAAATGTTCGATATGTGCCCCTTTATGGATTCGGCAGACATCAAGCCGATAATCAAGTTCCTCCCACACTCGGCGCAGCATGTCCCCATCAATGAGTTTGAAAGCATCGTTGATGCGAGCTCGCAGTTCTGGCGCGTTTCTTGGTAGAGGAGGTTTAAACACTGAATCTTTCACATAACCCCACAGAAAGAAATCGCATGGGGTTAAGTCGGGAGAGCGTGGAGGCCATGACATGAATTGCTGATCATGATCTCCACCACGACCGATCCATCGGTTTTCCAATCTCCTGTTTAAGAAATGCCGAACATCATGATGGAAGTGCGGTGGAGCACCATCCTGTTGAAAGATGATGTCGGCGCTGTCGGTCTCCAGTTGTGGCTTGAGCCAATTTTCCGCAGGCTACGCGTGAAACTTGCCCGCACGCGTTCAACCGTTTCTTCGCTCACTGCAGGCCGACCCGTTGATTTCCCCTTACAGAGGCATCCAGAAGCTTTAAACTGCGCATACCATCGCCGAATGGAGTTAGCAGTTGGTGGATCTTTGGTGAACTTCGTCCTGAAGTGTCGTTGCACTGTTATGACTGACTGATGTGAGTGCATTTCAAGCACGACATACGCTTGCTCGGCTCCTGTCGCCATTTTGTCTCACTGCGCTCTCAAGCGCTCTGGCGGCAGAAACCGGAAGTGCGGCTTCAGCCGAACAAAACTTTATGAGTTTTACTACGTATCTGTAGTTTGTCGTGACCATATGTCAATGAATGGAGCTACAGTGAATTTATGAAATCGCTTCAATCATTTGTAATAGCCCTGTATATCTAAATTTACAGACAGATAACCCAAGTCTATGAAAATGTGATAAATGAAATTTAAGCTCGAATATGGTTAATCACTCTTAGTGCAGAACGAACTAGTATCCATCTGTGACAGACCAAGTCAAATCTAGGACTGAGGAAAGAATTCAACAGGAAAGACCCTTCACTATTAACTGAATGATGTCTTTCCTAAAATTATCCGCTATCTAGGTCAGTTCTTTATGAAACTAGTAATGGGGATTTGGCCTGCAGAAAAATGTGTTTCAGGGGGTTCTTCGACTTTTGACAGATGAACACAAAAGAACAACAAATGGGATAGTTCAAGAATGGCAAGGACATTCTGAACCACACTGCTACTGGTGACGACACCTTAGTTTCCGGACAAAACTCCACCAACAAAGCGCCAGTCAATGAAAACAACATTCACTTACCCCCACAACCCCTCCCCCTCTCTACCACGCCACCCCTCAACAAAGAAAAAAGAGACTCTCCCGCACAAACAGAGCTTCTGTGAAATTTGAAACGTTGGAGATGTACTGCCGGAAGTAAAGCTGGGAGGACTGGTTGTGAGTCATGCTTGGATAGCTCAGTTGGTAGAGCACTTATCAGCGAAAGGAAAGGGTCTCTAGTTCGAATCTCGGACCTGCACACAGTTTTAACCTACCAGGAAGTTTCCTAATACGACAATTGCACGTTACAGTGTAAATATGAGTCCAAACGTAGGTCCTCCTCCGGTAACAGGCTGGGTGTGTTGGCCAACCAATCTATACCTGCCATGCACACTGTTTCGTAGGCCGAGCACATGTGTCAAGATTAGACTGATACGGTCAGCACGTGTTACAGCCCACTAAACCCAACGAGCCCTTAATAATATGACCCGCCATGTTCTAAATAGATCCAGAAATAACCAGTCGTCTTACTGTCGACCTCTGGCATGGAAAGACATTACCCTCGTTTCAAACGACAGGTTCGCTCCCTGGCGAACTGCACGGATTCAGGCATCATCGATTCTTTTTCCCGTTCTCTCCCTGTCGCCCCTTGCTCATTCATGTCCCCCTCCGTCTCTTCCTTCTCGCGTTCCAGAAGAACGGGGGGAAGATTGGACGTCCGGAAGTCTTAAAAGAATGCGCCCTGGAGCAAAAAGCTCTCATTTTCATAAGACGGAGCACCATAAATATTCAAACGCATCTCGTCCGGGTCCGTGGAAGAAGCCCAAAAGCTGGGTCCAGCGAGTCGGAACACGCGGCCCGCACTGTGGCGTACTGCGCGGGCGGCGACGATTTAAATATTGACGCCCCTCGCCCCCCTCTTCACCCCATCGGTCCGTGAGGTCCTTGGCCCCCCGCCCCTAGCAACGAGGGGTGGGGGGAGGGGGGAGGAGGGGAGAGATCGGCCAGGCCATCCCGTGGTGCCGCTGCGCGCGCGGAATTTCTGAATGTGCGTAATTATTTAATGCGGTCGAGTAAATCTTCCCCGGTCGGCGCCGGCTGCGCTCGCGCTGGTAATGTGATGGCGATACGTGAAACATTCAGGCCGGGCCGCTGCAGCTCTCCGCGTCCGCGTGGGCGCCGGGCCGGCTGAAATATTCAGCGGCACACGTGTAGCTTTCTGGCCGCGGCTGTCCTCTTCAGCTTCTAGCTGCGGTGGTCCGCCCGTTGCTGCCTCTAAAAGTCCGGCCGAGGGTTTTAAAGTGAATGTCGTGTAACGCCGGTACGAGACGGGCATGCGGAAACACTACCTCAGAAGGCAGAGCGCTTCCCACCTGTGTCACTCTTTAGCACCGCAAGCTTGACGTCGTGTCATGGGAAACAGCATCGCAACTGGAGGTGATGAAATTCGTGAAACCACTATAAGCAAGATTTCGCTAATGATGCTTTAAGGAGGGTAGGACGTCAAACGGGCCGACTTGGGGCAGGAGAGGCAACACAGGACATTTTATTTTCTACTGTCTATACTTTTACAAATGAATTCATAAAACTTTGTCAGCATGACCAGGAAGGATTCAGGATTCACACTCATAGCAGTGGAAGTGCAAAAACATAACAAAACAATTTTTTTTAGGTATGAAATTTCATCATTTTTTCACTTACTGTTGGCTGCATTTGTTGCTATAGGTACATTTTTCTTCACAAGTAAGACAGATTCTTTTATGAATTTTGCAGAGCATACAAACCATACTTACAGGTATATGTACAATTTTCCGAATTTATAGAAAACTGTGGTAAAAATTTAGATAATTAACTACAAAATTTGAGTTTTTTCCTAAACATAAAGTTTAAAACGTAACAGCTCATTAATTTTTTCATAAATTACATAGATTCTAGAGTTTCAGACACCTGTAAGTATGGTTTGTATGCTGTGCAAAATTCATCAAACAGTCTCTCTTACTTATGAAGAAAAGTGTACCTTTAGCAACAAATGCAGCCAATAGTAAGTGCAAAATGATGAAATTTCACATGTCAAAAAAATTATTTTGTTATGTTTTTGAACTTCCGCTGCTACGAGTATGAATCCTGAATCCTTCCTGGTCATGCTGACAAAGTTTTATGAATTTAATTGTAAAAGTATTAAAAGTATGGACAGTGGAAATTAAAATGTCCTGTGGTGCCTCTTCTGCTCCAAGTCGGTCCGTTTGACGTCCTACACCCCTTAAGGACGACTAGTTTCTGCAGAAGATATCGTTTTCAAGTCGACGTAAAAATAGTCTCAACCAAGACTAGCCATCAGCTGCTGCAATGCAATGCCTGAGACACTGCTTTGCAGGGCAACAGCCGCATTCTGAAGTGCCTTCAGCTGTTGATCAAAACAGTGTCTCAGACACTGCACTGCAGTGTTTCAAACTATAACAAGGCAATGACAATAGGAAACAGTGTGTGACCGTGTGCGGAAATCACAGTGATATAGTGTAGGCACAGGGGAGTTTAAGCACAAGAACAAATGGCTCCTGGAATTGTGGTCGAATGACAGAAGTGGTTAAGGCGAGATAATCTGGTTCGCTAGAAATTTTTATTTGTTCTGAAATATTCTACAATATTCCTTCAGTTGTCGCTGCTGTTGTGGTCGTTAGTCCGAAGACTGGTTAGAAGGTATCTTATCCCATGCAAGCTACGTCATCGTCGATTAACTTCTACAATCTTCATTGGTTTGAGCCTTCTTGCTTTATTCATCTCTTGATCTCCCTCTACAATTTTTATCTCCCACACTTCCCTCCATTACAAAATTGATGACCTCCTCATGCCTCAGAATGCGTCCTATGTAACAACCCCTTCTTTTAGTCAAGTTGCGCCACAAATTTACATTGTGCCCAATACCACCCGTTCCTTAGATGTTAGTTAAGCTGACTACACATCTAAGCTTCAGCATTGTTCTGGACGTCAACTTTTCAAAAGCAACTACGTTTGCCTTGCCTCAGCTGGAACTCATCTCTATGACTAAGGGGCTTAATGGTCAACCAAACTCAAAAAAAGTTACCTTTCTGACGTCCTCTATGGTAATTAAAAATTTAATTTCCAGTATTTCGTCGACATGTTGACAGTCTTTAAAAATTTAATATCCAGTCATAATCTGTTCATCAAGAGGCATAGTCCACACATATTATAAAAACGTGTGTATGTGTTTACGTTACACATCTCATCCCAAACCAGCGGACTAATTTCAGCATATCTTGTACAAATATCCCTTACTGTGAGCAACAATCGCTGTGCATTTAGCAAGTTCAGCAGACATGACGTCAGAAACAGTTATATGGGAAAATATGCAAAGGAATTACAGGCATCGGCTGCAAGCGAGCATTGATTTAAATCAATGAGCAAAATTAAATTTTGTGCCAGACCAGGGTTCCAATCCGAGTCTCCTGCTTTCGAGATAGATGCGCTCACCATTGTACCATCCAGACACGGTGGGCATAGCAACTGCACAGACTGCTCTAGCCAGCTTCCATGAGGATCCAAATTCTTAACTTACTCACACGCTATCGATGTAATGCCCATTGCCCGTTATCCTCATTGCTCGTGGAGTTTACCCGATTTCCGTAACAGTTTGAGCCTGGTGCGCATCCGCAGCTATAAATGCCCTTCCTCACCTTAATTACATTGAAGCGTCAAAGAAACTGGTATGGAAAGCCTAGTCAAATACAGATATACGTAAACAGGCAGGATACAGCACTCCGGACGGCAACGCCTGTATAAGGCAACAAGTGTCTGTCGCAGTTGTTAGGTCTGATACTGCCGCTACAATGGCAGATTATCAAAATGTAAGTGAGGTTGAAAGTGGTATTATATTCGGCGCACGAGCGATAGGACACAGCATCTCCGAGCTAGCAATGAACTAGCGACTTTCCCGTACGATCATTTCACGAGTGTAGCATAAATATCAGGAATCCGATGAAACACCAAATCTCCCAATTTGCTGGGGCCGCAAAAAGATCCTACAAGAGCGGGACTAACGACGACTGAAGAGAACCGTTCATCCTGATAGAATTACAACCGTTCCGCAAATGGCCTCAGATTTCAATGCTGGGCCATCAACAAGTGCTAGCGTGCGAACCATTCAACGAAACATCATAGATATGGGCTTCCGAGCAGAAGGCCCACTCGTGTACCCTTGATGACTGCACGACACAAAGACTTACGCCTCACCTGGGCATGTCAATACCAACATTGGACTGTTGATGACTGGAAACATGGTTGGTCGGACGAGACTCGTTTCAAATTGCATCGAATGGATGGACGTGTACAGGTATTGAGACAATCTCATGAATCCATGGACACCGCATGTCAGCAGGAACTTTTAAAGCTAGTGGAAGCTCTGTAATGCTGTGGAGCGTGTGCATTTGGAGTGATGTGGAACCCCTGATATGTCTACATGCGACTGTGACAAGTGATACGTACATAAGCATCCTATCTGATTACCTGCATCCATTCATGTCCATAGTGCATTTCGACGGACTTGGGCAATTCCAGCAGGACAATGCGACACCCAACACGTACAGAATTGCTACAGAGTGGCTCCAGTAACACTCTTCGGAGCTTAAACACTTTCGCTGGCCACCCAGCTCCCCAGATATAAACATTATTGAGCATATCAGGGATGCCTCGCAACGTGCTGTTCAGAAGAGATCTCCACCCCTCGTACTATAATGGATTTAGGACGTGGTGTCAATTCCCTCCACTACTTCAGACATTAGTTGAGTCCATGCCATGTCGAGTTGAGGCAATTCTGCGTGCTTGCGGGAGCTTTATACAATATCATCCTACGATACACAGATCAGGAGATATGGCCCTACAAACACTGAGATGCGCGAAAACCTTGAAACGTCCCCTTAGAAAAATTATAAATGACTGCTTAAACTGACACACAATATTTTTAGCGCAACGCAATCTGACTTTCAAACATCCCTACAAAAGAATGGCAATGACTAACAATAACCTATACCTTTCATGAATCACTTACCTCACAAAAATCTTCGGTACTCGAACAGCTGCAATAACGCGAGCGCCACTACAGCCAGCTAAATAAAAGATTCTAACTACTGAAGGCACTAACTACTGATAGGCATAGTTAGCAAATGAAAGATTTTGATAGAGAACAAGCAATGTATTTACCTTAATAGTGTTCAAAAGTCATAATATATACACTCCTGGAAATGGAAAAAAGAACACATTGACACCGGTGTGTCAGACCCACCATACTTGCTCCGGACACTGCGAGAGGGCTGTACAAGCAATGATCACACGCACGGCACAGCGGACACACCAGGAACCGCGGTGTTGGCCGTCGAATGGCGCTAGCGGCGCAGCATTTGTGCACCGCCGCCGTCAGTGTCAGCCAGTTTGCCGTGGCATACGGTGCTCCATCGCAGTCTTTAACACTGGTAGCATGCCGCGACAGCGTGGACGTGAACCGTATGTGCAGTTGACGGACTTTGAGCGAGGGCGTATAGTGGGCATGCGGGAGGCCGGGTGGACGTACCGCCGAATTGCTCAACACGTGGGGCGTGAGGTCTCCACAGTACATCGGTGTTGTCGCCAGTGGTCGGCGGAAGGTGCACGTGCCCGTCGACCGGGGACCGGACCGCAGCGACGCACGGATGCACGCCAAGACCGTAGGATCCTACGCAGTGCCGTAGGGGACCGCACCGCCACTTCCCAGCAAATTAGGGACACTGTTGCTCCTGGGGTATCGGCGAGGACCATTCGCAACCGTCTCCATGAAGCTGGGCTACGGTCCCCCACACCGTTAGGCCGTCTTCCGCTCACGCCCCAACATCGTGCAGCCCGCCTCCAGTGGTGTCGCGACAGGCGTGAATGGAGGGACGAATGGAGACGTGTCGTCTTCAGCGATGAGAGTCGCTTCTGCCTTGGTGCCAATGATGGTCGTATGCGTGTTTGGCGCCGTGCAGGTGAGCGCCACAATCAGGACTGCATACGACCGAGGCACACAGGACCAACACCCGGCATCATAGTGTGGGGAGCGATCTCCTACACTGGCCGTACACCACCGGTGATCGTCGCGGGGCACTGAATAGTGCACGGTACATCCAAACCGTCATCGAACCCATCGTTCTACCATTCCTAGACCGGCAAGGGAACTTGCTGTTCCAGCAGGACAATGCACGTCCGCATGTATCCCGTGCCACCCAACGTGCTCTAGAAGGCGTAAGTCAACTACCCTGGCCAGCAAGATCTCGGGATCTGTCCCCCATTGAGCATGTTTCGGACTGGATGAAGCGTCGTCTCACGCGGTCTGCACGTCCAGCACGAACGCTGGTCCAACTGAGGCGCCAGGTGGAAATGGCATGGCAAGCCGTTCCACAGGACTACATCCAGCATCTCTACGATCGTCTCCATGGGAGAATAGCAGCCTGCATTGCTGCGAAAGGTGGATATACACTGTACTAGTGCCGACATTGTGCATGCTCTGTTGCCTGTGTCTATGTGCCTGTGGTTGCGTCAGTGTGATCATGTGATGTATCTGACCCCAGGAATGTGTCAATAAAGTTTGCCCTTCCTGGGACAATGAATTCACGGTGTTCTTATTTCAATTTCCAGGAGTGTATATCAGTCCATGATATCTAGTCTTACAAATTTACCGTCTCTGATGGGCACACGTCCAGATCATCCACTCTCAAAACTCCGCCATTTCTCTCCCCACATCCACCACTGCTGGCGGCTCACCTCCAACTGCGCAACGCTACGCGCTGTTAACAGCCAACTTCCCAACACTACAATAGCCAACAACAATGCAAACCAGCCACAGACTGCACACAGCACAGCCAGTGATTTTCATACAGAGCGCTACGTGGCGTTACCAATAATAAAAGCTAAACAGCCTGTCTCACCATACATGACGTTTAAATTTATTACTTCTTTCCTACTAACTGTAATCGCTAAGAATTTCACACTCAGATTGATGCTGGATGTATCTCCTCAAATATTACTTTTTACATCACGTAGATAAAGATGTATGACGTCATAAACAACGATATACGTGAAAATATGCTACATCATCCATCAAGTCTTAACAGCGATATTCTTTACCACCGGGGCACTCCTACCGTCAAGCTGACTTAAAGAAATCCCTAACAGCTGGTGGCGCTTTTGACATCTACATCTACATCTACATGGATACTCTGCAAACCCCATTTAAGTGCCTGGCAGAGGTTTCATCGAACCACCTTCGCAATTCTCTTTTATTTCAACCTCGTATAGCGCGCGGAAAGAATGAACACCTATATCTTTCCATACGAACTCTTGTTTCCCTTATTTTGTCGTGATGATTCTTCCTCCCTATGTAGGTCGGTGTCAACAAAATATTTTCGCATTCGGAGGAGAAAGTTGGTGATTGAAATTTCGTGAGAAGATTCCGTCGCAACGAAAAACGCCTTTCTTTTAATGATTTCCGGCCAAAAACCTGTATCATTTCTGTGACACTCTCTCCCGTATTTGGCGATAATACAATGCATGCTGCCTTTCTTAGAACTTTTTCGATGTAGTCCGTCACTCCTATCTGGTAAGGAACCCATACCGCGCAGCAGTATTCTAAAAGAGGACGGACAAGCGTAGTGTAGGCAGTCTCCTTAGTACGTCTGTTACTTATTCTAAGTGTCCTGCCAATAAAACGCAGTCTTTGGCTAACCTTCCCCACAACATTTTCTATGTGTTCTAATTTAAGCTGTTCGTAATTGTAAAACCTAGGTATTTAGTTGAATTTACTGCTTTTAGATTACACTGATTTATCGTGTAACCGAAGTTTGATTTCCGTTTAGCACTCATGTGGGTGACCTCACACTTTTGCTATTTAGGGTCATGAACCATGGGCCTTGCCGTTGGTGGGGAGGCTTGCGTGCCTCAGCGATACAGACAGCCGTACCGTAGGTGCAACCACAACGGAGGGGTATCTGTTGAGAGGCCAGACAAACTTGTGGTTCCTGAAGAGGGACAGCATCCTTTTCAGTAGTTGCAGGGGCAACAGTCTGGATGATTGACTGATCTGGCCTTGTAACACTAACCAAAACGGCCTTGCTGTGCTGGTACTGCGAACGGTTGAAAGCAAGGGGAAACTACAGCCGTTATTTTTACCGAGGGCATGCAGCTCTACTGTATGGTTAATGATGATGGCGTCCTCTTGGGTAAAATATTCCGGAGGTAAAATAGTCCCCCATTCGGATCTCCGGGCGGGGACTACTCAAGAGGACGTCGTTATCATGAGAAAGAAAACTGGGGTTCTAGGGATCAGAGCGCGGAATGTCAGATCCCTTAATCGGGCAGGTAGGTTAGAAAATTTAAAAAGGGAAATGGATAGGTCAAAGTTAGATATAGTGGGAATTAGTGAAGTTCGGTGGCAGGAGGAACAAGACTTTTCGTCAGGCGAATACAGGCTTATAAATACAAAGTCAAATAGGGGTAATTCAGGAGTAGGTTTAATAATGAATAAAAAAATAGGAGTGCGGGTAAGCTACTACAAACGGCATAGTGAACGCATTGTTGTGGCCAAGATAGACACGAAGCCCACCCCTACTACAGTAGTACAAGTTTATATGCCAACTAGCTCTGCAGATGACGAAGAAATGTATGATGAAATAAAAGAAATTATTCAGATAGTGAAGGGAGACGAAAATTTAATAGTGATGGGTGACTGGAATTCGGTAGTAGGAAAAGGGAGAGAAGGAAACGTAGTAGGTGAATATGGATTGGGGGTAAGAAATGAAAGAGGAAGCCGCCTGGTAGAATTTTGCACGGAGCACAACTTAATCATAGCTAATACTTGGTTCAAGAATCATAAAAGGAGGTTGTATACATGGAAGAAGCCGGGAGATACTGACAGGTTTCAGATAGATTATATAATGGTAAGACAGAGATTTAGGAAACAGGTTTCAAATTGTAAGACATTTCCAGGGGCAGATGTGGACTCTGACCACAATCTATTGGTTATAAACTGTAGATTAAAACTGAAGAAACTGCAAAAAGGTGGGAATTTAAGGAGATGGGACCTGGATAAACTGAAAGAACCAGAGGTTGTATAGAGTTTCAGGGAGAGCATAGGGGAACAACTGACAGGAATGGGGAACGAAATACAGTAGAAGAAGGATGGGTAGCTTTGAGGGATGAAGTAGTGAAGGCAGCAGAGGATCAAGTCGGCAAAAAGACAAGGGCTAGTAGAAATCCTTAGGTAACATAAGAAATTTTGAATTTAATTGACGAAAGGAGAAAATATAAAAATGCAGTAAATGAAGCAGGGAGAAAGGAATACAAACGTCTCAAAAATGAGATCGACAGGAAGTGCAAAATGGCTAAGCAGGGATGGCTAGAGGACAAATGTAAGGATGTAGAGGCTTATCTCACTAGGAGTAAGATAGATACTGCCTACAGGAAAGTTAAAGAGACCTTTGGAGAAAAGAGAACCACTTGTATGAATATCAAGAGCTCAGATGGAAATCCAGTTCTAAGCAAAGAAGGTAAAGCAGAAAGGTGGAAGGAGTATGTAGAGGGTGTATACAAGGGCGATGTATTTGAGGACAATATTATGGAAAAGGAAGAGGATGTAGATGAAGATGAAATGGGAGATATGGTACTGCGTGTAGAGTTTGACAGAGCACTGAAAGACCTGAATCGAAACAAGGCCTCGGGAGTAGATAACATTCCACTGGAACTACTGACAGCATTGGGAAAGCCAGTCCTGACAAAACTCTACCATCTGGTGAGCAAGATGTATGAGACAGGCGAAATACCCTCAGATTTCAAGAAGAATATAATAATTCCAATCCCAAAGAAAGCAGGTGTTGACAGATGTGAAAATTACCGAACTATCAGTTTAATAAGTCACGGGTGCAAAATACTAACGCGAATTCTTTACAGACGAATGGAAAAACTAGTAGAAGCCGACCTCGGGGAAGATCAGTTTGGATTCCGTAGAAATATTGGAACACGTGAGGCAATACTGACCCTACGACTTACCTTGGAAGCTAGATTAAGGAAAGGCAAACCTACGTTTCTAGCATTTGTAGACGTAGAGAAAGCTTTTGACAATGTCGACTGGAATACTCTCGTTCGGATTCTGAAGGCGGCAGGGGTAAAACACAGGGAACGAATGGCTATTTACAATTTGAACAGAAACCAAGTGGCAGTTATAAGAGTTGAGGGGCATGGAAGGGAAGCAGTGGTTGGGAAAGAAGTGAGACAGGGTTGTAGCCTCTCCCCGATGTTATTCAACCTGTATATTGAGCAAGCAGGGAAGGAAACAAAAGAAAAATTCGGAGTAGGTATTAAAATCCATGGAGAAGAAATAAAAACTTTGAGGTTCGCCGATGACATTGTAATTCTGTCAGAGACAGCAAAGGACTTGGAAGAGCAGTTGCACGGAATGGATAGCGTCTTGAAAGGGGGATATAATATGAATATCAACAAAAGCAAAACGAGGATAATGGAATGTAGTCAAATTAAGTCGGGAGATGCTGAGGGTATTAGATTTGGAAATGAGACACTTAAAGTAGTAAAGGTGTTTTGCTGTTTGGAGAGCAAAATAACTGATGATGGTCGAAGTAGAGAGGATATAAAATGTAGACTGGCAATGGCAAGGAAAGCGTTTCTGAAGAAGAGAAATTTTTTAACATCGAGTATTGATTTAAGTGTCAGGAAGTCATTTCTGAAAGTATTTGTATGGAGTGTAGCCATGTATGGAAGTGAAACATGGACGATAAATACTTTGGACAAGAAGAGAATAGAAGCTTTCGAAATGTGGTGCTACAGAAGAATGCTGAAGATTAGATGGGTAGATCACATAACTAATGAGGAGGTATTGAATAGGATTGGGGAGAAGAGAAGTTTGTGGCACAACTTGACTAGAAGAAGGGATCGATTGGTAGGACATGTTCTGGGGCATCAAGGGATCACCAATTTAGTATTGTAGGGCAGCGTGGAGGCTAAAAATCTTAGAGGGAGACCAAGAGAGGAATACACCAAGCAGATTCAGAAGGATGTAGGTTGCAGTAGGTACTGGGAGATGAAGAAGATTGCACAGGATAGAGTAGCATGGAGAGCTGCATATAACCAGTCTCAGGACTGAAGACCACAACAACAACAACAACAAGGGTCAGCTGCCAATTTTCGCACCATTCATATATCTTTTCTAAATCATTTTGCAGTTTGTTTTCATCTTCTGATGACTTTTAGTCGATAAACGATAGCATCATCTGCAAAGAATCGAAGACGGCTCCTCAGATTGTCTCCCAAATAGTGTATATAGATAAGGTACAGCAAAGGGCCTGTAACAATACCTTGGGAAACGCCAGAAATCACTTATGTATTACTCGATGACTTTCCGTTAGTTACTACGATCTGTGACCTCTCTGACAGGAAACCACAAATCCAGTCACATAACTGAGACGATATTCCATAAGCACGCAATTTCATTAAGAGCCGCATGTGAAGTACACTGTTAAAAGCCTTCCGGAAATCCAGAAATACGGAATCGATCTGAAATCCCTTGTCAATAACAATCAACACTTCATGTGAATAAAGAGCTACGAAGTGCAAATGGCTGTAAGCGTAAACAAAAGCCACCTATAAAGCTATGAAGAGGCGTCGCCATAGAGACGTTTATATCATCGGGCTGTAGACACGAGAGGCAGCTGTGCCCAGTTTCACAATCTCCCAGTGTTTTCACAAATACATGCAAATGAAATTCATTCGATATTACACTGTAAACAGTCACTTTTTATTTCTTTTCTCATAGAAAATCGAGAAAATTGGGAAAATGAATACCCAGACAAAGCCGTGTTTTTCAGCAAGTATTACGTTAAAGAATTAACACAATTAGTCAAGCATTAAAGTTAAAAACTCTGTGGCTGTGCGTCTTGAGGCAGTGCAACTCAAAGCGCACAAATACACGAGATATATTCACCGAATATTTGAGAATCAGAGCACTCAGTGACATCCAGCAGACTTTAATTGCAAACATTTTCGAGACATACTTCCACTGACATCCCCAAAAAATAACGAAAAGAAAATTTTTGTCAGTTTTACATCTTCGCTATTCATGCAATGAGTCTGCAGCATTAGCTGTGACGTTTTAATTAATTGCCTCTCTACTACTAATCATATACGTAACACATTTTGCTGACCCTATCCACTTCTATCGCTCATTGTAGCTGCAGAATTATGTCACCACACAGCACATGGTTCACGAGATATGATGTGATGCACATCGAGATGCGATAAGAACCACATTTTGTTCACATGGAGAGCAAAGATACCTTCCTGATGTTCTAATTTTCACTTTTTCATTAGTTATGGGTGGCTAATCATAGATTAATTAAACCAACATAGTTAGGGTTACGTGTCTTAAAGCTGAATGGTTTTACATTCTTCCCGTCAGATATATAACGCATTACCTATCTGTAAAATGATCTGATGATCGAATCAGTTTTGCACATGAGAGTTCCGTTATTTAAAGAGAAGGCGGTCTGAGACAGTGGGAAAGATGGTTGGATGGTTTCTCGTTGTTCACTACAAGCAGCTTATGGTACTGAAAAAAATTTCTTCAAATATGATAGAGCTGTGAAGCACTTTATACAAAAAGATGAAAAAGTTTTGTTATTGGCCAGACAAAACATGGCGTGTACCGTACTCATATATCAGTGAAGGAAGCCGAAACTCATAAAATGTCCGCAAACCATCAGTCATTAGTGTAAATGATCTTGACCAAGATAACTGACATTTTACGAGCTAATCTACCATACTAAACTACGGTTACTATACACCTAGGTGACAAAAGTCATGCGGTAGCTGCTAATATAGCGTCGGTCCTCGAATCGCAACAATTCGAGGTGACATGCATTAAACAAGTGGTCGGGGGTCCTCTGCAGAAGTACTGAGCCATTATGCCTTTAAAGCCGTCTGTAACTGCCAAACTGCTGCCGGTGCGGGATTTTGTGCCCGAAATTCTCCATTATGTCCCATAAATGTTCGATAAGACTGATGTCGGGTGATCTGGGTGGCCAAATCGAATCGTCCAGAATGTCCTAGAAACCAATCGCGAACAACTGTGGCCCGGTGACATGGTGCACTGTCATCGAAAACTTTTTGGTAGCATGAAGTCCATGAATGGCTGCAGATGATGTGGCTGAATCAGTTCCAGTCAATGGCCAGATGATGGCCAGTAGACTCTGCGCCGAAATATTGTGGCAGGAAGTTACCAACATCCGGCAGTTTGCCCGAAATTTTTTGGAACAATGTGTACGCCGGGAAATCTTACAGAAACGCTTTTGTTTTAATGACGTCCATTCCAAATCCTGTATCATTTCAGTGACGCCCTCTCCTCTATTTTGCGATGATACAAAATGTGCTGCACTTCTTTGAACTTTTTCCATGTACTCCGTCAATCCTATCTGTTAAGGATCTCACACCGTCCAGCAGCATTGTAAAAGAGGACGGACAAGCAACTAACGAAAACATCTCCAGGACCACATGCATCGGTTAACAACGCTGGAAATTGCCACTGAAGATGCTTCACAAGTAGAAGACGCGAAACACATATAGCAATAAACAAATTGCCTTCAAGTAACTGCCTAGACGGCACATACATCCACGAATTTTAGCTTTTCGTTGCTAAAGCACGCAGTTTAATATTTCGAAGATGTCATAAGGTAACAGTAGCCTTTAACGTTCAAACATGCCAGTACTATCAACGTAACCAGTATACGCCCACTATATCTACGATATCATGTAGAAAATCACTTGTTAATACAGACGACGTTCATATTTGCTTCACCACAGCACTTTTTAAGGCACATTTTGTTTCTATATTTGCTTGTGTAAGCTTAAAGACTTACATTTCTAAATTCCTACATTCTTGTTACGTAATACATTTAAATTTTCATTAATCATTATTTACTACGTTTGATTGTGCTTAAAATACCAGTTTCAGTTTCCACTAGAAAATGGCTTCAATATCAATGCCGAAAACGATGGTGGGGTAAGATAACAAACTTTTTTGTAGCCCTTATTTTCAACAAAATGAATAATGTCTGCGTGCCCTAGCTGAGAAAAGGTCTGAAATGGGCTGAAAAGTAGTTTATTTCATATAGTAACCGGTCGTAGTAATATGTAATTATGTTCAACTTGTAGCCGGTAATTTGGTGCCTGACTAGGGATTACGAGAGAGAGAGAGAAAGAGGCAGATCTCCAATCCCATTATCATTAGGATCAGTTGATCACTAGATCGTTTGATTGTGCTCCTGAGCGGGTGGCAAACAAGGCAACTGTACCGAAACACACCGAACCGAAGTGGGGAAAGGGCGGAACTTACTGTCGCAACTGACGGTAATCAGAGCCTCAGATTTTTAATGTTAACATTGATAAATTTATAATAGTTCTTAGATGTGCAGATCACGGTACGACGAATTTGGTTTCCAGCGCTCGCACCCTATTCTGTTACAGAGAAACTGAATAATTAAAACGAATAAGGTCACCGGTCCAGGGAAGACGCATTATTATGTCTCAAACAGTTGATTTCCAGGCAGTCGTTTCCGGCACTTGTACATTCAGCTTATAACGTTTGACGGAATGATGTACAGTCAAATTGCAAGCTTATTATTTAAACGAAAGTTATGCATAAAAAGCATCACTGTACATGAACACTTGTCGCTACAAATTCAATGAATTAAACTAAACAAATGCATTTTAAATAACTCAATGTGATATTTACGCATTTTAAACAACAAAATCCGTACACAAATACTGGAGGATGACCAGGCACTGTATACAAAAAGTAAGAAGTTTATATAGAGAATATTAATTGATACATAAAAATGACTACACGCTGATCATTTATATATGATTTCGTGTAATAGAAATCATTGATCAAGTAATACCAAGTAAGTATTTAATCCTTTTGTATTAAATAGGCTACAAGTGCGCAAACAGCCCTAGACATTATGAAATTAAACTGAAGGAGTCATCCACAAGAAACTGCTTTGAAATTTAGCATTATTTTCCCTTTCCTCAGGTATAATTAGTTTTAATGAATGGAAATGAATTTGTTTTAGTGTCCTGTCTTTGGATCTCACTATTGCTTATGGACCTAACGGAACGATGTACAACAAATGAAAATAGTGAAAAATAATTTATTTAGTACTCAGAATAATTAACACTTGAAGATGTTGTCTATACAGTGAGAATGAGAACCAGATTGTTTCTATGACACGCATTTGCCTCAGGAATACAGTCTCACATGGCGTTAACAGCTGAGAATAAGAAAGTAAGTCATAATGCATTTTTACTTCTCTGCAAAACTCTCAGTAACAATGAAACAAACGCGAATGGCAATGACGTGCCAAAAAAGCTCTAAAGTGAGGGGTTTTCGCAAATAATTTTCTCGTGAACATGGACACACACATATTTTTAAACACTGCGCTTCGCTTTCTAACTCCCCATTGTGGTTTAAATTTTTTATTGGATTTGTTATCTTTGTTTCGCAGTCATGAATGTACCACATTTCCTTAAATTTGAGGAACAATATTCGCAGAAAGTCATTCAATAATTGTTCTAAACACATTATTACGAATTTCATATGATGCTCTTCGTATCTATGTGTTTTGATTCGTTGTCTGGAACCCTTACCAGATTAGATTTGTAGCGTAAATAGACTATCCGTCGAAGATCGCCGCATACCGTGAAGAGATCGTTAAGTAGTGGCGAGAGCGTTACCGAATGCTCATCAAACTCCAGCGGTATACGGTACAAGGGAGGCGTCGTGAACGACGGAGAAGTCCTCTACCGAAATTCCGAGAGAATACGTTCTGGGAAGTGTCGGGCAATATATTGCTTTTCCCATATACCTCTCGCGAAATGAATGGGACGAGAAAATCAGAGAAATGAGACCTAATTGGTTTATGAACACTGTCTCTTCCAGCACGCCACTCGCTAATGGAACGGGAAAGAAGGAACGAGGATGCAGTGATATAAAAAGTACCCTCCACTACACACTTCCAGGTGACTTTCGGAGTGTACATGTAGGTGCGTATACAATTTTTCTTTACGTGCGTGAAATGGAAGACTGAACAGGGTAGAAACAGGAATTTACGGTAAGCGGCGCAAACAATTGGTATAATGAAAGCCAAAACGAATTGTCTGACACTGAGTAGCACGAGTGATCTAGGAGCAGCGTATTACGTTGCTAACCAAAAGGTCCTCTGGTCCGGGTTGCAGGTCCGCCACTGCTTAAAATTTGAGTAAAAATCATCAGTAATGTCAGCCGAAGACTTCTGACATAAGAACTCAACCTCATTCAGCCAACAGCCTTGGCAACCATGGCGGACAGAGGTTCAGGGCACTCTCTAGCCATTGTGGTGGTAAACTGTAACTAAAGGCGAAAGATTCAGCAATTATGAACGGCATGAGGATGAAGTAGGCAATGGAAACCATTGCATTAAATACAGATACTGTGTATTCACAGAACATATGACCTGTTATTTGAAAAAAGTTTAATGGTGACCTCCCAATTGGCAAAAGATTCGGAATAGTCCCCCATTCGGATTTCCGGGAGGGAACTGCCCAGAGTTAAGTGACCGTGAGAGAAAGATTGAATAACCGACGGAAGTATAACGTCCTACGATTCGGGGCGTGGAATATTAGAAGTCTTGAGAGTTGTAGGGAAGCTAGTCTATCTGAAAAGAAAAATTTTAAGGTTGAGTGTAGACATAGTGATTGTCAGTGAATTGAAATAGAAACAACAGGAGGATTTTGCTCACAAGAGTATAGGGTAATGGTATAGGGTAATATCATGAGCGGCAGGAAATGGTATAACAGATGTAGGATTCGTTTGAACAGGAAGGCAAGGCAGAGGGTGAACTACTGCGAACAGTCCAGTGTAGGGCTGTTCTCATCAGAATCTACAGGTGTACAGTTCAGGTATACATGACAACGTGGCAAATGAAAGACAAGAGTTAGAGAGAGTATGTAAGGGTATTGAACGGGTAATTCAGTACGTAAAGGGAGATGAAAGTACAGGTAAACATGCCGACGTCGCAAGTGGAGAATACAGTGACAGGGAAAGTAATGCGAGATGCAGATTTAATAGTAGTGGATGATAGTAATGCAGTTGTAGCGTATGGAAGAGAAGAAAGGATTACGGGAGAATATGGGCGTGGTGCGGGGCATAAGGTAGTACTAGCGAATATTCTATTCAAGAATCACAAGAGGTGGATGTAAACTTGGAAAAGGCCTGGAGATACAGGAAGATATGTTAGATTCATCATAGTTAGGCAGAGATTCAGAATTCAGATATTGAGCTGTAAGGCTTATCCAGCAGCAGATACATACTCAGCTCACAATTTAGTGGGTTGAAGTTCAAGACACTAGTCAGGAAGAAGTGGGAGGTGGAAGCACTGAGGTGTGAAGAAATACGACTGAAGTGCTCCAAGACTATACATTATGCGAAAAGGATCAGCTCAGTAAGCAGATCAATTTAAGAAGAATGGACATCTGTAAGAAGGAAAATCACAGAAGCTGGAAAACTAAACATAGGTACAAAGAAGGCAGCTGTGATGAAACCAATGGTAACAGAAGAAATGCTTCAGTTGATCGATGAAAGAAGGAAGTACGAAAATATTCAAAATGGTTGCACGAAAAATGTGAAGAAAAAAAAAAAGAAACGATTGTCCGAAGTATACAGAAGAGTCAAAACAGACTTCGGTGAAATAAAAGACAGGGTGGTAACATTTAGAGCGCAACGGGAATTCCACTATTAAATGCAGTGGAGAGTGCAAATAGTTGGAAAAAGCGCCATGAAGGCCTCTATGACGTGAAAGACTCGTCTTTTTAAGTGATAGAAAGAGGACCAGGAATGGATATAGAAGAGATAGGGGATTCAATATTACAACCAGAATTTAAGAGAGATTTCGAAGACTTAAGATGAAATTAGGCAGAGGAGATACATAACATTCCATCAGAATTCTTAAAATCATTCAGAGAAGTGGAAACATAGCGACTGTTCATGTTGGTGTCCAGAAAGTATGAGTCTGTCGACATACCATCTGACTTTCAGAAAAATCTCATCCACACAATTACGAACATTGCAAGAGCTGAGAATTATCGCACAATCAGCTAACAGTTCATGCATCGCAGTTGCTGACAGGAACTGCATACGTAAGAAAGGCAAAGGAATTTGAGGATTTGTTAGATGACGATCATTTTGGACTTAGGAAAGGTAAATGCACCAGGGAGACAGTTCTCGCGTTGCTGTTGAAAAAGGAAACAAGATTAAAGAAAAATCAAGACATGTTCAAAAGATTTGTCAACCTGTAAGAAGCGTTCAACAATTTCCAATGGGGCAAATGTTCCAAATTCTGAGGAAAATTGAGGTAAGGAATAACGAAAGAAGGTCAGCTAATATATAATATCTACCAAAGCCGTAAGTGACAAAGCGCTGGCATTAAAAAGAGTGCAAGACAGGAATACTGGTTTTCGCACCTAGTGTTTAATCTACACGTCGAAGAAGCAAGACGGAAATAAAAGAATGCTTCAAGGGTGTAAATAAAACTCAAGGTGGAGTTATATCACTGATAATATTCACTGATGATACAATTATCCTCAGTGGAAGTGAAGAAGAATTAAAGGATCTACTTAATGGGTTGAACATTCTCATAAGTACCGAAAATGAACTGACAGTAAATCAAAGAAAGACGAAATTAATGAGAAATGCCAGAAATGAGAACAGCGAGAAACTTAACTTTAGGAGTGGTGATCACGAAGTAAATATATCTAAGGAATTCTACTACATAGACAGCCAAGCTAAGCATGAGGGACGCAGCAAGGAGGACATCAAAAGGAGACTACCACTGGCAAAAAGGAATTCCTGTCTAATGAAAGTCTGCTAATATCAAATATACGCATTAATTACAGGAAGAAATTTATGTGAATGTACGTTTGGAGCACAGCAACGTATGCTAGCGAGTCATTGCCTAAATCGGAACAGAGGAGAATCAAAGCATTTGAGATATGGTGCTAGAGAACAATGTTGAAAATCAGGTGGACTGATAAGGCAAAGAATGTTGAGATTACCCGCAGAATCGGGGACTAAAAGAATATGCCTAAAACACTAACAGGAGTTGGGAAAGGGTGGTAGGACATATGTTAAGAATTCACGGAATAACTTCCATAGTACTAGAGGGAGCCGTTGAGGGTAAAAACTATAGAGAAGACAGAGATTGGAATACATCCAGCAAATAGACGACGTAGACTGCAAGTGCTACCATATTGTGAAGAACAGGTTGGCACAAAAGAGAAATTCCTGGCGGGTCGCATCAAACCAGTGAGAAGACTGATCAGCGAAAATTAAAGAAAATGCTCAACACACAAATACAACATTATCTTATGAGTTACACACTGTGCTCCACCAAGGTAATTGATAATCAAACTTGAAATTAATATTTCGCAGACATACTTTTAAAATGCATCCCCATATGAATTAAAGAGTGTTAGGTAATATTTGACTCTTTTGACCACCTAAATGTAAAGGCAGCTGTAGACTTTCGAACTTTTCAAGCTTTCGAAGAAAGTTAACCCTTTAAAGTTGGGTAATATTTGACTATTTTGACCACCTAATTGTAAAGGCAGCAAAGATAAATAAATGAAAAAAATTAAACTGAGAGATCATATTCTCAGAAAAATTAGTCAGGTAAGGTAGCTTTCATTAAAAACAAAGATTATTTAGTTCCTGGCAGTTGTTATAGTGCCGGCCTGAGTGGCCGATCGGTTCTAGGCGCTACAGTCTGGAACCACGCGACCGCTACGGTCGAAGGTTCGAATCCTGCCTCGGGCATGGATGTGTGTGATGTCCTTAGGTTAGTTAGGTTTAAGTAGTTCAACGTTCCAGGGGACTGCACCTCAGAAGTTAAGTCCCATAGTAGTCAGAGCCAATAGTTATAGAGTGAATCAGTTAACAACTACATACGTTGCTTTCTGCAGTCTTGGTTTGAACGTCTCACAAGTTTATCATATTCTGAGGAAAACGTAGAATTACTCACAGTTCCCCATCCCACTGGCCCCGAGTTCCCACAGTTAGTTATACCATCTCCGTCTGGCCTGAGCATCAACAAGCTATCTCTACCATACACAGCAATATACTCGCCAGCTCGTCGTCCCGCAAACTGTCGTCAGATTGAAAGTGGTGTAAACAAAATCACTAATCCTTTGAAACATCTTTTCCAAGAGTTTGGTCACCGGCTTTTTAAATGTAACGTCCCGCTTGTAAGAGAAGTTCGTAACGCAGAGCTCTTGCGCTTTATAGCGTGACCAATTCCTTTGACGGCACATAAACCTGATACCATCTGTTCAGAAGGTAACAGTGCCTCAAAAGCTCTATCCATCGTAGTCAACAATCCCTTCCCGTCTACTTCAGCCACGATAGAGGCCCTCGATCTGTGTGCCTTCCTTGACACGCCACTTACCCGCTGTCGGCACCCGCCCACAGTCCAAACACTGTGTCGTCTCTCCTGAATCGCCTGCAAGCCCATACACAATCCTTTCTCGTTACGCATGCAGCGGGATTTGCCTTCGCTGACCAGAGACCACTCTACAGCCTATACTGTTTGATCTTTCTGCCTTTTTCAAGCCACAATCAAGCGATTATACACTGAGATCACAATAGTCATGGAATACCTCCTAATATCGTGTTGGTCCTCCTATTGCCCCGTGTAGTGGCGCATAGATCCTACAAGGTGCTGGAAGTCTCATGCAGAAAAATTGAGCCATGCTGGCTCTATAGATGTCTGCAGTGTTGCCGGAGCAGGATTTTGGCACGAACTAACCTCTCGATTATGTCCCATAAATGTTTGATGTGATTCATCTCGGGCGATCTGAGGGGTGAAATCATTCTCTCGAGTTATCCAGAGTGTTCTTATAATCAATCGCGAAATACTGAGCCCCGATGACATGGCGAGTTGTCATCAATAAAAATTGCATCGTTGATTGGAAACATGAAGTCTACGAATGGTTGCAAATGATCCCCATGTTCCAAAATAGCCATTTCCAGTCAACGTTGGATTCAGTTAGGCCGTAGGACCCATTCCATTCCATGTAAACACAGCCCACGCCATTATGGAGTCACTACCAACTTGAAAAGTGCCTTGTTGAAGATTTAGGTCCTTGTTAAAAAAAAAATGGTTCAAATGGCTCTGAGCACTATGGGACTCAACTTCTGAGATCATTAGTCCCCTAGAACTTAGAACTAGTTAAAACTAACTAACCTAAGGACATCACACACACATCCATGCCCGAGGCAGGATTCGAACCTGCGACCGTAGCGGTCGCGCGGTTCCAGACTGCAGCGCCTAGGTCCTTGTCTTCGTGGAGTCTGCTCCACGCTCGAACCCTACCATCAAATCTTACCAACTGAAATCGCGACTCATCTGAGCAGGCCACGGTTTTCCAGTCGTCTGACGTCCTACCGATTTTTGCACGTGGCCAGGAGAGTCGTTGAAGGTGATATCGTGGTGTTTGCAAACCCACTCAGCGAAGGTGTCTGCTGCCATAGCTCATTAACACCTAATTTCGCCACATTGCCCTTCATGCATTATCGATGTTCTGTTAGCACTGACAACTTTATATTATTACTTATTTATTTAGTGACATGTTTCAAGGGTTATACCTCATTTTTACGCTAAATTGCATTACAAGAACAACTTTAACGGCATTACAAAAACAACTTTGCAATATCAGTAAGACCGTATTGTAAAGTTGTTTTTGTAATGCCATTTAACACGAAGATGAGGTTTAACCCTCAAACATGTCGTAAAATAAATAAGTAATATAACAGTTGACAAAGTTAGTGACAGGTAGCGGTAATTTAAAATACCTTTACATATTTCTTGAGACAGTCACGGTCGAACAATAGTCAAAATGGCTTCAAAATGACAACTTTACTCGAATGTCGTTGCTCTCGGTCGTTAAGTGAAGGCCGTTGGCCACTGAGTTGTCCGTGGTGAGAATTAATGCCTGAATGTTGGTATTCTCGATCTAATTTTCACAGTGTGGTTCTCGTAATACTGAATTCGAGAGCGATTTCCGAAATGGAGTGTCCCGGTCGTCTAGCTCCAAGTACTATTGCCCGTTCAAAGTCTGTTATGTGTTGTCATGCGGCCATAATCACGTCGGCAACCTCTGCACATGAATCATCTATAAATAACAGTTCTCCAAAAACGCTGCCCTTTTGTACCTTCTGCACGCGATACTACCGCTAACCTTACATGTGCATATCACTATCGTATGACTTTGGCCACCTCCGTGTATTTTTCACTCCACAGAGAATTCCTTTGGCAGAATGTCGTTGGAGGCGCTTCAGATAAGATCAAAATATAATAGACCATACAATGCGGCTCAAATATCATTAACGTATATGACAGACAAGGAAGGACTCAACGCGGAAGTTTGTGGAACTCCATCAATTAATTTTTCCCACTGTTCAGTGTGAAATGTGATGTTTTCTTTGTAGGTATGACTCAGTGACATGAATGCTACAATTGTGATCACTGTATAGTGCTCATCCCTATTAAACCTTCTTACTAATGGAGAAGCAATAGGGGCTACGAGGTATACAACGTACTGGAGAGCGAGGAGTACGTTAACGAGACGTCAGAGAACGGGAGCAGGTGGTTGGAACTTGGCGGCCCTGGCCGCAGCCTCCTGGGGAAAGGCGATACAGTACCTGCAGGAAGTGCCCTCCACCACCCGCCACCCGCCTGCCGCCGAGCAGGGCCGGTCGATACGGGGGCGGATGATCGCCGGCGGCGGGTGACGCTCGCACCGCTCATGCATATTTCCCCTTGTTGTCGCAACAAGTCCCGTTCTTCGGGGGCGGCGCGGACCCACACCGCGGTGGCGGTGTATTCTTTGGAGAGGGCACTCGAGAAGCAGCCAGTAAATGTCACGCTAATATATACTGCGGCCCGAGAAGCGCGCCTGGGCCCGGGTCCTGTGGCGGTCATCCGACGCCCGCCGTAATGAGCGGGTGCCGCGGAGGCACGAAATCCAACACTGCGCACGCGCGTTAAATCATCCTCACGGGGGGAACAAGCGGTTCTCACACCTCAGGCGCCTTGAGAGAGAGCTATTTTGGTGTGCTTTCTATCATCACATACTGATTTCGACTGTGCGAGTGCATGGTAGCACCTGGCAGCGTGTCCAGCAGAAAAGGGCATTTGTAAGCTGCAACACCAGATCGTTCTGAGGAAGGGTCTTGAAGTTGATACTATACTGGGTCGTATTCACTGTGTCTTACTGTGCGTTTATCTTTAATGTAGTCTAAAGGGCTACCCTAAGAAACTCTAAAAAGCCTTAGGAACTAGTTCTTTGTACCAAAACAAGAAAAAACAGTCTAGTAACCATGAGCTCTGTAATGCATACCTCGAGATCTGTGATCACTTGGTCATCTTCGATACTATGAAGTAGATCTCTCATACTTCAAGCTCTTTGCTTTCCTAATTTTTGGAGTAGGTAGTATGGACAAAAAAAAGCAATCCGTCTTCAGGCCACAAGTGGCCCATCGGGACCATCCGACTACCGTGTTATTTTCAGCTGCGGATGCGGATAGGAGGGGCGTGTGGTCAGCACACCGCTCTCCCGGTCGTTATGATGGTTTTCTTTGACCGGAGCCGCTATTAGTCGGTCGAGTAGCTCCTCAATCGGTATCACGAGGCTGAGTGCATCCCGAAAAATGGAAACAGCTCACGGCGGTCCGGATGGTCACCCATCCAAGTGCCGGCCACGCCCGACAGCGCTTAACTTCGGTGATCTGCGGCAAGGCCGTTGCCAGTATGGACAAAAGCAACAAAGAATGTCTGGTAAACATCTGCTCTGAAATGTGTAGCTTAAGAGCTAAGAACACTTGTTCAATAGAAGAGACGTATATCGCACTAGCAAAGATGAAAAAGTGCTGATATCTCTTTTAGTATTCATTTTAGACACCCTGACTACTGCACATTTCTTTCTGGGTTTGGTCCACGCTACCTCCCCTCAAAATATCGAAAGCAAACTCTTTGCAATAGAATAGCTCTGTTTCATAGTATCGAAAATAAACAAGTGCCGGTAACACTTAAGGTACAAATTGTACAGCGCATGGTTCTCTACTTGTTTTGGTATAAGGAACCTATCCCTCAAGCTCGTCGGGGTTTTTTGGGGGACCCTGTATAGTAGCCACAGAAAACGAAACATATATTTCTTTTATGTTAACGAATGCAGGCCGAAATATTGAATTAAAATTTGTACCGAGGCCGAATTTGAACCCATGTCTTCCTAGTCAATGCGCAGATGCGCTAAGCAGTACGCCATCCTAGCACTACGGCTAACGAAGACAGCCGCACGCATTATCCAAGTACGTCTCCCTCCAGACTCCATTTCACTTCTCAGTCTATTCTGATATTCCGCTCTTTAAAAAGTATCATTTCTGTAAACCATAAGTGATACACCCTGGCCTTCGTATGAACTTTAATTCATTACTTCCGAATGTTTTGTTTATTTTAGATAAAGTTGAGACTTATTATGTCTCTGGAATATGTAATTTCGGCTGATGAGTCTATGACCTACGCCTTAGCTACAGGCAGGACTATTCCCATTTCGTTCAATGCTAAGGTGCCATTTCAATATTGGAGATCATAACAGTATTAACACGAAGTACGAGGGGAACATCAAGACTGACATAGAAGTGAAGTGGAATTTGTATTTGGGTGGCAGATGTACAAGGGTACCCCATGTAGCTGTATTAGTCGCAGTGCCAGGGTCGTGCAGTGGTTGGTGTATCTGTGTTGTGTGGAGGAAAGCTGGGTTCGAATCCTGGCCGTGTTACAAATTTTAAGTCACTTCTTCGGCTGGTATTCACTACCATAGATAAAGCATACGTATAATATGTCTGTGGAACACATAATTTTATCTGTTGATTATATTTACAGGGCTTCCTCCCTCAACGTGAGCATTCTCGTGTGCACGCAAACGATTTGCTAACTCTGTCGCTGCTGGTCATGCTGCTTTTTTTTTTTTTATACATGCCTTTTGTAATGGTTTATTTACATACAGTCACTTCATTCCTCGCTAAAATATCCAGTCAGGTAAAATCTAGAACAATATTAATATCAAAGTGTAGATAAGTGATAGGAGAAGGGTTTCCAATGGGGAAAAATCCTTTTATTAATGACTAGCTAGGTACCCCGCACTAGCTCCATCCCCCCCCCCCCCCCCCGGTCTCTCTGTGAATCTCCTCTTCCACTCTTCCATTCTTCCATTTCTCTGTCCATTTCCGCTTCCCCTCTCTCCCTGTTCATCTGCTCCTTTCCCTTATTTGTGTCCATCTACTCTTTCCCCTCTCTATCCGTTCATCTCTTGCTCTCCCTTCTCTCTACAAGTTATCACATCCACCCCAGTAGCAAAATGCTGAATCTTACACCAACATAACTTCTTTCCGTATACGAGGGCATGCTGTGAAAGGTAACGCCTCGGAATTTTGTATATGAAAATTCTTAATACTTTGTAAATAAAACACACGATATCAAAATTGTACGTCTTTATTCTTTATGTCTACGTATCTGCACATCTTCGCTCCTAGAGAGCTCCGAACTATGCGTGTAACATCGCGGTATGTAGTGTAACCATGTCAGTGCCTGAGCAAGGAAGTCCAGTAATTGAGACTCGAGTTAGACAGGTTCGTCCAGACATGGACTTTCCGTCTCCTTCAGTATGAGGTTCACTGTAAACAATTAGCCTCCATACCGTACCGATTTGGCCCCATCCGATTTTCATTCGTTACCAAACCATGGACCTTGCCGATGGTGTGGAGGCTTGCTGGCCTCAGCGATACATACAGCGTACCAAAGGAGCAACCACAACGGAGTGGTATCTGTTGAGAGGCCAGAAAAGCAAGTGGTGCTTTAAGAGGGGCAGCAGCCTTCTCAGTAATTACCGGGGCAACAGTCTAGTTAACTGACTGATGTTGTCCTGTAACAGAAGCCAAAACGGCTTTGTTGTGCTGGTACTGCGAACGGCTGAAAGCAAGGGGAAACTACCGCCGTAATTCTTCCCGAGGGCATGCAGCTCTACGGTATGGTTCAACGGTGCTGACATCCCCTTGGGTAAAATCTCCCCGAGATAAAATAACCCCATTCGGATCTCTGGGTGGGGATACTCAGGAGAACGTCATCAGGATAAACATATGGCCTTTTACGGATCTGAGGGTGGAATGTCAGATCCTTTAATCGGGCAGGTAGGTTAGAAATTTTAAAAAGGGACATGGGTATGTTAATGTTAGGAACTAGTGTAGTTCGGTGGCAGGAAGAGCGTGATTTCTGGTCAGATTAATACAGGATTATAAATAAATAAAAGAACGGGGGTAATCTACTACGAATAGCATAGTGAACGCATTATTTTAGCCAAGATTGACTCACACCCACCACCTTAGTACACGTTTCTGTGCCAACTAGCTACGCAGGTGTGGGTGAGATTGAGGAAATATATGATGAGATAAAAGAAATTGTTCAGATAGTTAGGGGAGTCGAAAATTTAATAGTCGTGGGGGCCTGAAATTCCATAGTAGGAAAAGGAAGAGAAGGAAAAATAGTAGGTGAATGAGGACTGGGGCAAAGGAATGAAAGAGGAAGCCGCCTGGTAGAATTTTCCACAGAGCGTAATTTAATCATAGGTAACAATTGGATTAAGAATAAAGTGAGAAGGTTGTATACGTTGAAGAGACCTGGATTTCAGATTGATTATACAATGACGAGAGAGGGATTAGGAGAACCGGGTCAAAATTGTAAGACATTTCCAGGGCAAATGTGGAGTCTGACCACAATTTATTGGTTATGAACTACAGAGTAAAACTGAAGAAACTGCAAAAAGGCAAGAATTTGAGGAGATTGGCTCTGGATAAAGTGAAAGAACTAGAGGTTGTAGATGGTTCCTGGGGGCGTGTTAGGGAGTGATTGACAAGAACAGAGGACGGGAACATAGAAGAAGAAAAGGTAGCTTTGAGAGATAAAACAGTGAAGGCAGCAGAGAAACAAGTAAGTAAAAAGACGAGGAAGAATAGAAATTCTTGGGTAACACAAGGGATATTGAATTTTATCGATGAAAGGGAAAAATTAAAAAAATTAATAAATGAAGCGGGCTAAGGGGAATACAAACATCTACAAAATGACATTGACAGAAAGTACAAAATTGCTAAGCAGAAATGAATACAGGAAGCAGATTCAGGGGGATGTATGTTGCAGCAGTTGCTCGGAGATGAAGAGGATAGGACAGCATGGAGAGCTGCATCAAACCAGTCTTCGGACTGACGACCACAACAACAAGACCAAAACACCTTCGAGGACTTCACTTCGATACTGACGAAGTGATGCAAGCAAAGGTGAGGTTGTAGCTCCGTCAGCAACGCCACACATTTTTTGATATGATATCAAGAGACTGGCCTCTTGTTGGAAGATAATTGTTCGTTACCAGAGTTAAATACATAGGCGCGAAGAATAAAGATGTAGCATGTTAATAACATTTATTTTTTTAAAAGTGCTTGAACACTTTCGTACATAGCCGGCCGCTGGTGGCCGAGCGGTTCTAGGCGCTTCAGTCTGGAACCGTGTGACCGCTACGGTCGCAGGTTCGAATCCTGCCTCGGGCATGGATGGGAGTGATGTCCTTAGGTTAGTTAGGTTTAAGTAGTTCTAAGTTCTAGGGGACTGATGATCTGAGATGTTAAGTCCCATAGTGCTCAGAGCCATTTTGAACTTTCGTACATAAATTCACCACGCCCTCGTACTAATATGTGGACCATGTTTGACGGAAATCGATCCTGAAGTTTAGAATATCTTTATGCACAGCTTTTCTCACATACTCACAAATCATACATATTTCACATACATCTAATATGTACTCGTGTTTCACCTGTATCGTTAGAAAATTTTGCCATGCAGTTGCGTTTACAAGCAGTTTAATGCATATGACATCACATCTCCTGAACTAAGTGTTATAGAACAATATATTTTCGAAAGAACATTTAGTAGTATATCTGAGTGCTGCATGAAAATTAATAAAGAGGTAATAGATTGAAATGTTATACCTGAGGCAGCATTTGACTGCACTAACAGCTAAATTTGCAGTAAGCGATAAATTATTAGCCTTTCATCATTTTGTGGGCACTGTGAGCGAGAAAGTGTCTTGAAGGTTTCACAGTCTGTGCAATGTTGATTTCAAGTCAGTAAGCATTCTTTTTCTCAAACATTGGCTAAATATACACTCAATATTACATTTTTGTTTTGGTCGATATTTTTTTTCATTATTATTCCTCGCGACGACGAGTTCCGCTTTAAAAGCATTTTCTGATCAAATCTTATCGCTACATTGTAGTTAGTGTTTAAAACATCTTAGTCAACATAAAAGAATCTGACTAGAAACAGTGTATTCATAAGATTTGGTCTGGAAATGCTGTAAAAGCGAAACTCTTAATCAGGAGCAATAATAATTTAATAAATATATATAGCGACCTAGGCAAAGGTGTAATCTTGAGCCACTTGTGCGTTTTCATATTTTTCATCCGTAGATGACACGTAGATGGTTCTTACCGAAAAGTACGTCCTTCAGGAAATAAAGTTAAAATATATTCTGTGGTTTAGGAGGGGATGTGGAATATAGACTCACACATAAAAGCTTACAAACATACATGTATCCATTTTTAAAATATGTATAAATTTTCGTTAAAAATTATTTCACATAATTGGCAAGAAAATTCCGACCAGCCACCCAGTTCCAGACTGATGACGTGTACTTATGTCGGAGCAATAACAGTTAAAACCATTCCTCTTTGAAGACTCTTCTGGTGTTTAATACTCCCAGGCGCTTTGATTGTAATATTATTACATTCTAGTTTCGGCAGATGAGATAAGCTAAAGTGAATTATATTATTTTGTCATTTTCCAGAGTGTGCAATATTTTTAATTGCTGCTTGAAACACAGGAATTTATTCCTTATTTTGGAATTTCGTATACTCTTTGATGGTTGCCAGCAGCCTGTAGGCTAGAACATTTTTAACAGCGGTAAGATGTGAATTCTAGGGCCCTAGTTAATATTTTCATACAGGGAAATTAACGTTTACTGAGGATACTTATTTTGGGCCCCTTATAACGCTCGTTCTGTCGGCTCGGACTACAATAATTCAAATTATGGGACCCTGGGATCCAATCCCCAATTTTTTTTCATTTATACCGTGTGCCTCTCTTGATTAACTTGTCGTCAGTCTTCCAATAGATAAGTCACATTCAGCTTTGACAATTGCCTCGTTTATAATGAGTAACAAACTGACGTCTTCCATTGACACTGGGCTCCACGAGAAAGGAGCCCAGACAGTGTTCACTCGGTAAAATTCAAGTTGTAAATACCTGCCGAAACAGCACAGAAAATACAGTAGCTGAATCTTAGAAGAGACACATCGTGTGTACGAAAGGTGTTCAGTAAGTAATGCAACACGTTTTTTTTTCTGAAAATAAGTTGGTTTTACATTCTGGTTTCCAATATACCATATTATTCTCCACTCTTTTGGCTGCAGAGCCCCAGTTTTCAACATAATGTCCATTCAGTGCGATGGCCTTACGCCACGTTATTGGAATGGCCTGTATAGCCCCTGGTACCACTTTACTGGTCGAAGTCTGAGCTAAACATTTCTTTCATCAATAATCTCACCATCATCCACCTACTTCTTCCCGCGGAGTGTATCCTTCATTGAGCCCAACAAATGGAAGTCGGAAGTAACCTCACAAAAACGAAATAGCCATCATGTACTTTTGCCATTCTTCGTATGTAGGAATCTCATCCTTCTGTATGGTAAATAAGCTCACATAAGGATGAAATTATAACCAACTTTTTACCACTGACATCGGTATATTGGCATAGCAGTTCGGTAGCGTTGATGAAAGCGTTAATGATATACCTCTCTCAATTACCCTAATTTATAGACCTCAGATGGCTCAGCCTCAAACCGTACGCTCTCTTTTCATCTTGACAAATGTTGGCCACTGACTTCAGAAACAAAAAGCAATGCGTTTACACAACTTCGTTAATCATTGATATTGAGCATCAATTTTGTCTCTTTAAATGATACCGTGGAATTTGCTGTGCCGGAATTTCACAGTCGTATGAGACAAATACTGTGATATAATTCGTTTACATTGTGAAACGAAATTGCATTGAGTATGGGTATTTTGTATTATTGGTACAGCAGTTTGATAAGCGCACAGTCCGTAAATGTACACCGCTCTTCACTTCCTATTGCAGTTCTTCCACGTGATCTAGAAGACAGTTTGGTGCTGGAAATCTGCTTCCTATCGGAACCAAACTAGTGAAATTATTACATTTTAATCGGCCCACAGCAGCTGAGAACATCCTGATTTAAGAGGACACATTCGAATTAGTGTGGCTGATTTCCTTAAACAAGTTACGGCACACACATAACTGTGAAATGTTTCCCATACACTGTCTTGCTGTCAGCCTTTAATCTACTTGTGCACATATGTCGTCAGAGAAAGGGTAGATGGGGTAGATGGTATACACCACAAATGGGTCGTCACAAAATTGTCGAATATTACCAGTGAAGAAACACATTTTTCCTTAGCCAGGCTCTGCAATTTTCAGACGATCATCTAGTTAAAAATTGCTGTTGCGAACTAAGCGAGTTATAACGAAACTTGGCATGTAGCGTGGCTGAAACGCTTCAGCGTTCACTTCATTATGTGGCAGTAATAGGAAGTTATTAGGGTATTCTAGCAACGTAGTTAAGAATCTAATTAAAAATCTCATTTACTACGTTTCAAGGAAAGTTAATAAGGATTTACTGGCGAAAAATACAGTGTGTATTAAATAAGCTGACGTAATATCTGGCTGTAAAGTGCCTTAGCAAAGAACGTCCCAGAGAAATTGGCGTTGGTTCAAACACAATACTGATAAACAAGCTGTAATACCTGACATTATTTTCACTTTTTTATGGACTTATTCATTCCAATTTTATGTCTGTAACCCATATGATTCTATCACTAGAGTTTTGCTTTTCACGTAACATCGTTCCCCGGAAAATTATCTATTTTTTTTTTTATTTTTCTTTTGTGCAATGCCGTGAATTACCGGAGTGCCCAGCTGCAACTGCAATTTGCGTGCAGTTTGTGCGTACTTGGAAATATTTTTAGGTTTAATTACAAAGGGCGTTCAGTACGTAATGCAATACATTTTTTTCAGGTTGCAATATACCATAATATTTCACACTCATTTGGCTACAATACTCTAGTTTTCAACTTAATCTCCGTTCAATCCGAAGGCCTTAAGCAACCTTAAAGGGACGGCCTGCATGCCCGCGTGGTACCATTCTACACGCCGATTTCACAATCATCATGTAGCTGCGTCAGAAAACGCCCCTTCATCGACATGCTACTTCTTGTTGAGTGCAGCCTTAATTATGTCAAACTGATGAAAGTTGGTAAGTGCAGGGGATCCGCATTGTAAGGTGGATGAGGAAGAACGAATAAAATTTTGTGAGCTCCTCTGGAGTGCCTAGACTCTTGTGATGCCTTATGTTGTCATGGACTAGAATTTCGTTTCCGTTTTTGGAACGACAAGCTAGCTGATGTTGTGTCTTTAATTTATTGAGGGTAGCACAATGTACTGTAGAGTTGGTCGTTGCACCATGGGGAAGGACAGCATCAAACATAACTACCCCTTTGAAGTCTCAGAAGCAGTCGCCATGACTTCAGCGATTGAGTGTGCGGCGCTGAACTTTTTCTTCGGAGGAGGGATGCTGTGGCACCGCTCCATGGATTACTGTTTTGTTTCCGGTTCGAGGTGATGAACCCATTTTTGTGACGATGTTCGTTAAAAAATTGTCACTACCATCCTCGTAACGTGCAAGAAATTCTCATAGATGGCCCTTCGTTGCTCTTTATGATCCGCTGTTAGGCGGCGAAGAAACAAGAGGGCACACAACTTTCAGCACACTATGTGGTGGACGAATGTGTCAGACTACAAATAGAGACGTCCAGTTGGGCAGCGAGGTGTTTAGTTATGATCCATCAATCACCTAGAGAAAATGACCGCTCTCTGCTTGGAATTCGTGTCTGTTGCAGGCGTTATTTTGAAGGCTAAGTACAATGCCGCCACCAATCGAAACTTAAGTAACTGAAGTGGTAATATTCCGCGATGTCCTTCAACAAATTCGTATTTTTCCACACGAAATTAGCCGTGAAAAATAATCTGTAGCATTACTTACTGAACGACTCTCGTACAATTAAAATGTTGTCTCACTGTCCACTAGGCTCTAACAGTAAATAATCCGAATCCGATCTCCTCATTTCACGTTTCAAATACAGATTTTTGCCTCCACAGGATACAACTACTCTGCGTTTTCGGCTGACACCAAAGAGAAGTAAAGTTGTTTGTAATGAATCGCACTAATTGCACGAATGTTTAAGGATTTGTATTAAGACTCGGCGTGGAGCACGGAAGTGAGGCTTAGAGATGAATCTAAGACACGTTTGAAGGCAGTACTATTACGCAATAGTGGCAGAACTGTTGGATAGCTATCCACTCGAAACAACCGTACAAAAAATTCTTCTAGAGAAGACGCTATCGCGAGTGCATTTTGTGTAACTATTCTCCTGGTAATGCAAACAAGGTGCACCAAGTACTGCTGTTTTATTAGCGAGCGTAAAGGTAGACACAGAACGAGCACCAGATAAGGAAGAAATTGTCGATGAGACGTAAACTGCAGCCAGGATGTAGTTACGATCTGGTGAGCGTTTGGGTGTGATAAAATTATCATATCTCTGCTTCATATCAAGCTAAAGTACTAGATGGAATTCGTAAAGTGGGTAGACAAAGTCTCAGATGTTCACCTGCACCTGAGTGCCAAAGTTCTTAAGCTTAGCAGAAGTGAAAGGTGTTTCCGTAGATCCACAGTTGAAGAAAGAATCTCGTTTCTGACGGCACTTTCCAGATCTTACTGACTGCTCATCACCACACATACCGCATCGTCTTTATCGGCATCATATACTGAAGCGCCAAAGAAACTGATGTAGGCATGCGTATTCAAATACAGAGCTATGTAAAGAGCAGATTGTAGCGCAGCTGTCGGCAGCGCCTATATACGACAACAGGTGTCTGGCGCAGTTGTTAGATAAGTCACTGCTGCTACAATGGCAGGTTATCAAGATTAAAGTGAGTTTCAGCGTTGTGTTATAATCGGCGCAGGAGCGATTGGACAGTATTTCCATGGTGGCGATCAAGTGGAGATTTTCCCGTACGACCATTTCACGAGTGTACCGTGAGTATCAGGAATCCGGTAAGACATCAAATCTCCGCCATCGCTGCGGCCTGGAAAAAGATCCTGCAAGAACGGGAGCCACGACGACTGGAGAGAAACGTTCAACGTGACAGAAGTGCAACTCCTCCGCAAATTGCTGCAGATTTCAATTCTCGGACATCAATAACAGTCAGGGTAAAAACCATTCAAACAAGCATCATCGATATTGGCTTTCGGAGCCGAAGATATCCATTCGTGTACCCTAGATGACTGCACGACACAAAGCTCTACGCCTGGCCTGTGCGTCAACGCCATTGCACTATTGATGACTGGAAATATGTTACCTGGCCGGAGGAGTCTCGTTTCATATTGTATAGAGCGGATGGACGTTTACGGGTATGGAGATGACCTTATGAATCCATGGACCCTGAATCTCAGCAAGGGACTGTTCAAGCTGGTAGAGGCTCTGTAATGGTGTGGGACCTGTGCAGTTGGAGTGATATGGGGCCACTGACACATCTATATAAGACTCTGACAGGTGGCACGTATGTAAGCATCCTGTCTAATCATCTGCGTCCATTCATGTCCATTGTACATTATAACGGACTTGGGCAATTCCAGCAGGACAATGCGACACCCAACACATCCAGAATTGTTACAGAGTGGCTCCAGGAACACTCTTCTGAGTTTAAACACTTCCGCTGGCCACTAGACTCCCCAGACGTGAACATTATTGAGCATATCTGGGATCTCTTGCAACGTAGTGTTCAGTAGAGACCTCCACCCACTCTTACTCTTATGGATTTATGGACAGCCCTGCACGATTCATGGTGTCAGTTCCCTCCAGCACCACTTCATGCATTAGTCGATTCCATGTCACGTCGTATTGTGGCACTTCTGCGTGCTCGCGGGGGCCGTACACGATGTTAGGCAGGTATACGAGTTTCTTTGGCTCTTCAGTGCATGTTTTTGTGTCCAAATGTGAAACAACATACTGTCATTGGCTTTATTTGTATTGTGTAACTCTTTGTTCATCAAAAGACAACATACATGTTTATAATTTTTCTTGGGCATTGAATTATATTTTCAAGCATAACCATATTTGGACACTCATGGTTTTCTGTCCTAAGTACACTGTATGGTACCGTTAAATCACAACATACGAGTCCTAAGTTCTCAAGATACGATTTTTCTTTGATGTTTTATTCCTTGACTGATGAATATTGAGTCTGAAACAATTATTTTATTTTAAGTCTAATGGAAAGCCTACAATGGAATGTACTCAATTTATATGTGGATACTGTAGCTGTAGGCATGAACCAGTTTCAAACACGTTCGTCTACGGTTGCTATGAAATGTATGTCACACATGCACTTAGCACTTTCCCTGGCTTTGTTTACGATGTATATTATTGAAAATCAGATATCATAGGTTGTACGAATCGAGTTTTCCCGTATTCCTTTCAAGAGCCTGTAAACTGAAAATCGAGTAATATTTGGCGTTATAGACTCATCACTGCGCTGAATTTATACAGTCTCCAGCAACTCCACTGTAATTTACTAATGTTCCTTTATGTATTGGACATGTTTTACGCCTATCGTTCATGATTAACGATCGTTTATTTAAATGTGGGAGACACCTTCAATGAGAGCGTAATGAACTATAAACTTAAAAAGTAATACCTTGGAGTTATGTAGACGCTTACTGCGCAGAAATGAAAGCATCAACTATGATAAACTCATCTTACTTGCTAGCAGTGATACTTAGGCAAAAATATTGCTGTAGAATGAAGCGAATATCACAATAAAATTTCGTTCTCACGTACTTCATAAGTGTCTCCATGATCTTGCATGCGTACATGCTGAAAATGGTCAGAATGCAACAAAACTACATGTACATGAAAGCCAAAATTTTTAATTCTAGCTGTGAAAGCAAGGAACTTAAAACGTAAGTGAACACGGCTTTGAAAAGATATAACAAAACTAACATGAGAGTTACGAAATGAAATGCAGTAAAGTAGCTTTAAATTACGTTATTGTGAGACAGACTAGATGAGTTCTTAGAAGTAGATGAGTTTTCTTATTTTGGCAGAAAAATAGGTGACGATAACAAAGATAAAAGTGATATAAAACGCATAATGGAAGAAGCAACCAATGCTCTTCAGAAAAAGAGAAATTTCGTAACATCTGAAATAAATTTGGGTGTCAGGAAGCCTTTTCTAACAGTACGTATCTAGGGAGTCGCTTTACATGAAAGTGAAGCGTGTGAGATAAGCGATACATACGAGAAGAGAATAGTAGCCTTTTACCTGTTAAGTTAGAGAAGAATAATGAAGACTGGCTACGTTGGTCGGATAACCAATGAAGCGTTACGGAGTCCATTTGGTAGAAGGGGGATATCTTTATGAAATTAACTTAAAAGAGTAGGGTTGTTGACGGACACTAATGGTCGATCTGTTGTCGAATTTTAGAACATGTTTTTGCTCGAGTATCATGTCGTTTTTGGAAACACAGAACTACTCTGTAGGAATCAACATGGATTCCGGAAACAGCGATCGTGTGAGACCCAACTCGCATTATTTGTTCATGAGACCCAGAAAATATTTGATACAGGCTCCCAGGTAGATGCTATTTTCCTTGACTTCCGGAAGGCGTTCGATACAGTTCCGCACTGTCGCCTGATAAACAAAGTAAGAGCCTACGGAATATCAGATCAGCTGTGTGGCTGGATTGAAGAGTTTTTAGCAAACAGAACATAGCATGTTGTTATCAATGGAGAGACGTCTACAGACGTTAAAGTAACCTCTGGCGTGCCGCAGGGGAGTGTTATGGGACCATTGCTTTTCACAACATATATAAATGACCTAGTAGATAGTGCCGGAAGTTCCATGCGGCTTTTCGCGGATGATGCTGTAGTATACAGAGAAGTCGCAGCATTAGAAAATTGTAGCGAAATGTAGGAAGATCTGCAGCGGATAGGCACTTGGTGCAGGGAGTGGCAACTGACCATTAACATAGACAAATGTAATGTATTGCGAATACGTAGATAGAAGGATCCTTTATTGTATGATTATGTGATAGCGGAACAAACACCGGTGGCAGTTACTTCTGTAAACTGTCTGGGAGTATGCGTGCGGAACGATTTGAAGTGGAATGATCATATAAAATTAATTGTTGGTAAGGCGGGTACCAGGTTGAGATTCATTGGGAGAGTCCTTAGAAAATGTAGTCCATCAACAAAGGAGGTGGCTTACAAAACACTCGTTCGACCTATACTTGAGTATTGCTCAACAGTGTGGAATCCGTACCAGATCGGGTTGACGGAGGAGATAGAGAAGATACAAGCAAGAGCGGCGCGTTTCGTCACAGGGTTATTTGGTAAGCGTGATAGCGTTACGGAGATGTTTAGCAAACTCTAGCGGCAGACTCAGCAAGCGAGGCGCTCTGCATCGCGGTGTAGCTTGCTGTGCAGGTTTCGAGAGGGTATCGAATATATTGCTTCCCCCTACTTACACCTCCCGAGGAGATCACGAATGTAAAATTAGAGAGATTCGAGCGCGCACGGAGGCTTTCAGACAGTCGTTCTTCTCGCGAACCATATGCGACTGGAACAGAAAAGGGAGGTAATGACAGTGGCACGTAAAGTGCCCTCCGCCACGCACCGTTGGGTGGCTTGCGGAGTATAAATGTAGATGTAATGAAGAGAAGTTTCGTATTTAACAGTTTTTGAGTCTTGGCTGTAGTAAGCAGTTCAATGAGTATACAGGTTGCAATCGTTCAACAGAGATGAAGAGAATAGAATAGAATAGAATGGAAATATGCATGAAAAAAGTCATTGGACTGAAGAACACAGATCAGTAACTATAGTTACGGACGAGACTCGCCGAAGCTACCTATTCGTGTTTGTAGCGTGATGCAGGATACTGGAGATCAGCCTGAACAGCTATAATACTAGTAAATGAAAATAAATACTAATTTTGTAAGTATATGGTTACAGCTCTCTAACTCTACACTTAATTTAACTTATGTTCACGAGGTTCCATCGTATCAGTATAGTTACTATCTAATGTAAAATGTCCTTCATGTTTCTACAGATCACTGTTGATTTAAAACATGTCCAGAAAACGAAGTAAAAGTACAAATTGTTGCGAAGCCTCTGAAAATGATTATTTTAATAAATTCATGATACCGAAACTACTAGAATGTCTACTCAAGAGCAACCATCGGCTTAAAGAACGACGTAAAGTTTTCGTCGCTCGTGACTGTTGGTCCAATTGCTGGCAGTGCAATGCCTCCCAGATCACTTCTTACGAGTGTTACCATCAGCGACAAATGTTCCTCGTAGCAACTGGGGAGTGGTCCCAGGAAGATAAGAACGCACACCGTGTGAAAGTGCCCCTCTTAAGAAAGAAAAATCTTGCGAGAATGATCCACGGGAGTCCGTGAAGCACTTTCGCCGTCGAAATGGAGTGGCACCAGTTGGGCGTGCAGCAACCGCAAGGGGCAGGCGCCGGGGGTCGTGGCGCTGCGAGCGGCTGATAAAGATGCCCTCCCTGACGCTGGCCATGGCAACCGTAACACCGCCGTTTGCGTCCTCGGTCGCTATCACGTGTTCCAGGGTGGAGGGGATTTCCCCAGTCGCCTGCGGTACACAGTTTCAGCGAGACTTGCGGGACATGGTCCTTCAGTCGGAAACGAAAATGGCAAATAGGCAGCCTACCATTGGAGCGCGTCGTTGATTATATAATTTACGCGAAATTCCTTCCTCCGAAGTATCAATACCAGCAGCTTTTACATCATTACATAAATTACCATTACTCTGTTTCTTCAAACAGAAATCATCTACCTCCGCCGATACATTTTTAACTTCCACTGCTGGCGAGACCAAAGCTAAGCCTCCCATAGTAACCTTCCGCCGAAACACAATCGCTCTCACTTGGAGCTGGCGAGACCCAAGGTACGCCGCTTTCATTAACATCGACGGTTTTCGCCGACTCACAGATACTTGCTACTATAACACCTTACTTACTGCAATTGCTACTATTTTCTAATACCTCTTCAGAACTCTCCAAACAATTTGCTTTCACAAAATTCATCTCCTCTTTAACTTCTCATTGAACCTCTGAATCTCTCCATTCATCACCATTCACACACTCGTTCATTAACATTCATAACTTACATCTTTCCCTGCATATTTATTCCCATTACTTTTACTTAAATCTCTCACAAATCTATGCTTCCGCCGTTCGCGCCTGTTAAATTCAAAGAGATACCTATATAGCCTTCCTCTTTGACATACTCCATATTACGTATTTGTTACATTTCTCCAAACTTACCGAGATTCCTACCATTTCCATTATCTCCAGTCCTTTTCATCGCCTGTTTCGATCGCCATCCCCGGACCTGAGATGTGGCTAACATCGGTTTTCCCAGAGGTTGTTACGCGAGTGCACTTCGCGCGAATTTCCCCTGTCAAGTCTGCGTCCTTTACTTGGAACCTGTTCACGGAAGTTATCACTCCTGTTCGTTCTCCAACCATTCTGATCATTCCAGCTACTATCTCCCTGAGAATTCCTTTGATTTGTCTCACGATTATTATTTTGGTGATGGTTACCTGGATTCCCAATTCGTTAACTATGAGCCGGTTTGCTCTGAGGTTTGAACTTAAAATTTTTCTACAAATTCTAGAGATTCGTCCACGGAATCACATGGACTACGAACAAGACCCCACTGCCAATTTTGGGGTAATCACAATTTTAACGTGGTGATTTCCGCTAAAAACCCCCAACGGATGTTTCATATCTTACAAAAATCTTTCATCGTCCCATTACTGTACCTGTAACTCGGCCTATTTAAGAATTGTTGACAAAGTATCAGATTTATTTTACCTTAGTTTCCTTCCATGTCATTAGTATTTAGAGTTCCACACGTTAGTCGGTAAAAACGGAAACCTTATGGCATCAGTTTGTTGTCTGTCTGTACGACTGTTAGCAAGAAACGGCCATAGGTACCAAGCTGAAATTTATGACACGTAATCAGATCTACTGTCAATTGGTGGTGTGAAAAATTAAGCTTCTATGTCAATGCAATCAAAAGAAACGCCAATTTACGTCACAAATTTTGATCCTCGCAAACTCACTTGGCATATCCAACAGGGTAATTCCTGTAGAACTAGAATTACAAAAGTTGGCAGGAAGCAAGATGTGAAAGTACAAATAAAGGAAAAAGTCCAAAAATTGTTAACCTGCTATTGCATCACATAAAAAGTGCCATTTGTTGTCCGTGTCTCTCTCTGTCGGGCTGTCAAGACCTTTTCCTCTGAGGAATGGATATATGTAACAAGATGAAATCTAAGTCACCTACCTAGCTGTACGGTCCCTTGGCCGTGTAAACCCTTTAACTTCTAAGTCAACGCAGTTACACGATACGCCTATTTGCGTCACATATTTTGGTCCTCCCAAATTCGCTCAGCGAAATCTGTAGCGTACTGTCCGTTGATCTAGATTAGTGGTTCCCAACCAGAGGTAATTACCACCTGCGAGTAAAATGAAATTTTACGAAAGATAAAAACTAAAGGATTCGATTCTGTTTCAATAAGGAAATTAACTCATTTTCAAAAGATCATTACCATTATCACAATATTTTAAGACTCTAACATTGATTACATAAGTTATCAATTGTTACATTTTCGCAATTAGTAGCATTAACGCCTTGGAAGTTACAGATTCCTCACACAGTCCACCCATTACACACGTATGTTGTGTTTTGTCCCGCACATCGCTGATGATAAAAGGGAGACATATTGTTGTTGTTGTTGTTGTGGTCTTCAGTCCTGGGACTGGTTTGATGCAGCTCTCCATGCTACTCTATCCTGTGCAAGCTTCTTCATCTCCCAGTACTTACTGCAACCTACATCCTTCTGAATCTGCTTAGTGTATTCATCTCTTCGTCTCCCTCTACAATTTTTACCCTCCACGCTGCCCTCCAATGCTAAATTTGTGATCCCTTGACGCCTCAAAACATGTCCTACCAACCGATCCCTTCTTCTAGTCAAGTTGTGCCACAAACTTCTCTTCTCCCCAATCCTATTCAATACCTCCTCATTAGTTACGTGATCTACCCACCCTATCTTCAGCATTCTTCTGTAGCACCACATTTCGAAAGCTTCTATTCTCTTATTGTCCAAACTAGCTATCGTCCATGTTTCACTTCCATACATGGCTACACTCCATACAAATACTTTCAGAAACGACTTCCTGACACTTAAATCTATACTTGATGTTAACAAATTTCTCTTCTTCAGAAACGATTTCCGTGCCATTGCCAGTCTACATTTTATATCCTCTCTACTTCGACCATCATCAGTTATTTTACTCCCTAAATAGCAAAACTCCTTTACTACTTTAAGTGTCTCATTTCCTAATCTAATTCCTTCAGGATCACCCGAGGGAGACATAAACGTAGTAAATGTCAAATATCTCAAGAAACTGTCTTCTCTAAGTTAGTGCCTACAGTAGTCTAGAGATTGCTTCATTACTCGCTTCAAAACATATAAATTAATTGACAGCACGACACAGCAGTGACTATATAAGGGCTACTATGGTGGTTACACAGTGTTATTATTATTATTATTATTATTATTATTATTAATACTATCACGATTAGTGGCTGTAGTCAGACGAAAAACATCAACAGCCTGAAGTCTTCCAATTTCTGCCAGTTCAGAAGTAAGGAGTGCAGCAATCGAGTGATTTACCAACAGTAAGTATAGTGCACACATTTTACCCTGGTTAATTTTAAATTGGGTTACAGTGTGCCGCTCAAGCCAGTGCCGCAATGGATAGGAGTGTCTACCCTTACTGTGGTTAGTTAACTTTCTTATCTGAGAAGGAGTTGTGGGTAGCACTTGCGATGCACCACGAAATTCGTCATTCATTCTAACACCCCACCCTCTCCACACACAGACCCACACACATACAAGCTAAATATCATTCATCTTTCATCATTTTAAAAATACTAGTGTTCCAAGAAAAATCTTCCATTCTAAAGTTTAGTTAGGTGGGAAGGGGGATCGCAGAAGATGACTGTGTGTGTGTTTGGGGGGGGGGGCGGGGTGGGGGGGGGGGCTACTAGGTAATGGCTGATTGCACTCAGGGCTGATGGTCTAAGAAACGTAGGGAACTGAGGTGGGTTAGGGACACGAAAGTGGTGGAATTGGCCTGCAATTGAGGGACATGCACAAGGCCTTTGGGTCACACCATGTTAATAGTATTATTTCGCACTTATCCGGTTCCCGACTTGATAAAGAAAGGGAGATTAGCTTTAAGAGCCATAATTGCATCAAGAAAGTTTTTCGAGTTGACAACCAGGTGCGATCATACAAATGGGGCAATACTTCAGCAGCCTGAATTGTTAACACCTGCAGGGGAACCTTGATGATTGATTTGTATTCCATTGGGTGCTGTCTTATATACCACCATCCATCCGGCAGTCATGTTCGGGTCCGTAGTTCCTTGGGTGTCTCCACTTGCGAGGTGAAGGGGCACTAGTTCTGGCCCTTAGCCTCTGTAACATCGGACATCACCGGGTGAAGGAAATACAACAAACTAAGTGTCTTTAAAAAAAGCTAAAAGCCTGGATCGCAATAAAGAATGATTTTACAATGATCTGGTTACCGCTTTCAGTTGATTTACAACCACGTGTTCCTGTGGCGCCGCAGTGGTTCTTGAAACGCAGCTGCGGTGGTTGGAACGCCGCTGCTACCATGAAGACAAGCCATCTTCGTGATCTGTTCTAAGAACTTCAGTTGGTTTGGTATGAGTGGATCTACCTACAGGCCGTTCTTGTGGTTTGACCACGCTCGAGGCTTTAGTATTTGTAATCCTCCCAGTGTGCCAGCTTTGCAACTTGATACGTTCGTTTATAGCTTATGCTGCCGGTTATTAAACTGAATATATCTATGAAGTTTTAGCAAAGAGTACCGACGTTAGTCTCAATAGAATGACACAGAAGCCATAATCGTGGTTAATTTGGAGTACGACTTTTGGTGACTGTCAGACGTTCTGCCATGACTGTGAGTTCCTCTAACTTCAGAAAAAGTCTTCCTGTCTCCTTGATTGTGGTAGCATTGGAGTTCAAACCTACAGCAGGTGATCCAACTAGAAAATGTCATAGAGTAAGGGTCAGGGGTAATTTCACAAGTAACATTTAACGCATAATATATACACGGTGTCCCAGAAATGTAGCGACAATAGGCACATGAGAGAGATTGAGAATTGCGCAGCAACTCGCGGCCGCCGAGGTCGCCATAGGACACAGGGTGGTGCTGTACACGAGAGCACCGAAAGCGAACGTCAGGATTTCCTCATTCGATCTCTAGCCAGGAAACGGTATACGAACTGTGAGCTTGCAGACGTGCACTTAATGCATTGAATAGCTCAGTAGAGTTGACGGACTGCTGGATGCATTTATCGAGAACACTACGCAGACAGAAATCAACTGCATCACCGTTCCTTGCACGCCTGCATCAAAATTTGTGCGAGTACGGCAGAGCTTGGATGGTCAGGTCACGATAGGTGTGTTCAGTCGTTAGGGAAGAAAGTGTGCTGGATGCCGTGAAGCTGAATCCAAGTATCAGCACGTGCCTCTGCGTCGGATTTAAGAATCTGTCATAGTATTGTCCAGCTTGTTTTTAACATATAGTGTGTACGTGCCTTGCATCTCCAAATGGTGCAGTTATTGCAATCAGGCCACCATTCTACACATGCGTTTTGCACGGTTGTTTCTGCATCGAAGAGGCTGAAATGACATTTCCCAGCTTATGTAATGTTCAGCAAAGAGGTCACATCCATTAGCGATGTTCAGTAAGCATTTGTGGGAACCAGAAAACACCAACGGTATGCTGTACCGTGCGGTACAACATCGTTTAATAGTTGTTTGTGTGGGTTTGGTCAGAGACTGCTTAGTCGTGCGGTGCCTTTTATAATCGCGCTTCACTGCTGCTAATTATCAGACCTTTCTGGAACAGGTTCTTCCCGGCTAGCATCGAGATGTTTCAGCACATGTCAGGCGCAGCATGTGGCTCCAATGTGATGGGGGCCTGCTCAGTTTGGACTGCCTGTTCGTAGGCGGTTGAACAACTCATTCCTACGTCTATGGACTGGGCGTGGTGGACTAGTTGACTGGCCCCCATGCTCACCGAATTTTGTCGAGCCTTGTTTGTTTTTCTGTGGAAAGCCATGATATCTCTCACATACCGCAACCCTGTGTAGCCTAAAGTGGATCTCATAGGAAGAATCTCCTGCACACCTGCGTGTCCGCCAGTCAATCCGGCAGTCAATGCTCCGTCGGTATCAGCCATGTGTGGCGTCTAATGCTGCAAACTTTGAACATATGCTGTCAGATTAGAGCTGTATTCACATCACACACCATGTGTACTGACTGGCCGGCCGCTGTGACCGAGCGGTTCTAGGCGCTTCAGTCCGGAACCGCGCAGCTGCTACGGTTGCAGGTTCGAATCCTACCTCTGGCATGGATGTGTGTCATGACCTTAGGTTACTTAGATTTAGTAGTTCTAAGTCTAGGGGACTGATGACCTTAGACGTTAAGTCCCATAGTGCTTAGAGCCATTTGAACCATTTTTTGTGTACTGAGTATGTCCAATAATTGTTTCAAATAAATCACTTTCTTGTTTCCTTTCGGATTTTCGATCTCTGCTACCACTTACCTCTGACGTTTGGAACCATAGGCAGCTGTGCAATTCTCAATCCTTATGATGTGCCCCACATCCTCCGAAGTGGGTCGCATCATTTTGGAGACACCGTGTACACAGGATGAACCAGAACTGCAGCTCCAAGCTCTCAAGGGTTTAAATTGGAATCCATTAGATCCACATGTGTGCAACGACAGGTGAGAATCTAAGTATTAAGACGACAGCAGTCAGTCTCAAAATCCGTTTATTCAAACAGATCTAGATTTCGACGATTACGTAGTGGTTATCGGTGCACTGCGAAAGGGTGACATAGGTCGCAGTGTGTTAGAATGTAAACACAAATAAATGACGTGGGTCAGCATATGACTGACAGAGGCACATGCATGCCCACGTCATTTATTAGGGTGTATATTCTGACACATAGGGGCCCATATCACCTGTTTGCAATGCACCAGTCATGAAAATATAATAATCGAAACCTAGATCTGCTCCAATAGAAGACGAACGTAATGGGCACGCTGAACGGTCACTGCAGTAGCTGGTAGAACCAAGTTATACACATCAGGAAGCCAGTAGTACACCACCCTTGGTGAGGTAGCAGCGGAACGGTAATCGGGCGACGTATCAACATGAAAACATCATTGATAGAACATTCATGTATTGCTCAAAATACTACAGCTACTGTTAAGATGCCCGAAGTCGTCAACGCTCACGAGGATGTAACCATTACAAGGTGATTGGGGAGTTCTACCCGTCAGTGGGCTTGACAGCTGGCAGTGGCGGTCGGCCAACGGGTGATGATGCCAGTGACTCTGCAGGGACTCTAACCCCAGCAGCGGGCTGCACTGTAGACTAGACTGTCCAGCCGCAGTAAATGAGATGAAATCTGAGACACGCCGAAAAACGCGTACATGAGACGGCTGACAGCGATGTCAAGTCTGCCCACACGACAGAGGCAGATGGCAAGGAGTTTGGCAACATCGGTGACTGTTGCTGACTTTCCACACTATACCCAGGCTCAAATGATTGACCTCCATTGCAGGAGGCCGACAGTCGCTAAAGTAGGTCTGCAGGTGTCATTCTGCATGGAAGCTGCCAAGTCCACTGCAAGGAGTTTGCCACAAGCACCAGGACTGCAACTAGCAGTGGCAGAGTCTGGAAGTGGTGACTTGCTGATTCTCAGATCATCTCAGGTTCCCCCTCTTGACAGGTGGCTAACAGGCTGCGAACAGTTTGACTAAAAATGACGTGTTATAAAAGACTTCGCACACCCATGTTTTACTGCACCAACGGTTTCCATCATGTAAACCACAACAAATCATGGCTTGAACGTGAAGCAACGGGATTGTCCATGTTTCAATGGCTCTGCCTTTCTGCTGTGTCAATAGTAATTGACCTCTGGCGCAACTACTCCGTTCTAGCATGTTGTAATGGTCCCAATGCCTCAGGATCAGCACTTGCCATGTCAGCATGTAGCCCCTAGTGTACCTGCATCTGATTGCCTCTGTTCTAACCCATTCTCATGGCCTCTTGCACTAGTTTCCGCACCTGCATTAACTCAGCCATGGCAAAAAGTAGCGGTGGCGCTACAAACTCAAAATACTTTATACCAATGCACTGGCAAGGATATGGTATACTTTTCTTTTTTGGAGTCCTGGAGTCTTTACCAGATGGAATATCTCATAATCTTGTTTCATCTCCTAAACATCTTTTTTCTTAATCTGAGATGCCTTATGTTCGTGTTTTATTACTCGTAATATTTGAATTACACAATGAATGACAAAATAATTTTTCACTACGTACACTCTTTCCCAACATTTCAAGAAAATTTTAGCTTCTTATACTATGTGAAATCTGAGAAAAGTACCAAAAACTGGAGAACACACTGATTATATTCACTTCAGATAAGTAACATGCGTGCAGCCAGACTGATATGGGGTTCGCTCTGTAGACAAAAATATCGTTTGAAACGCTTTTTGTAGCACATTTTCTGTTCACGTACTTCACTTTACTCGTATCAGTAATCTCGAAACCTCCTTGTCTTTATTTAGCAGTGTACGAATAGCACTAGGCGAAGGAACAAAACTTTCACAAGAGTTTAATGGACTAGTAGCATTAGCACATCTTAGATCTTTTGCTGTTGAAGCACTGAAACAATGGTTGATGGATGTTCTTGAGCTTATTTTCCCATTTCACACTAACAGTCATGACTCAGAAACGCAAAAAATAACTAAAATCTTTCTCAAAATACGAATTCTCCAAACACTGAACTTAAATAATTATGAAAACAGAAGATACGGGAACCCCTAATACAGATTGGCAAACAGTAAAACTTCGTATCTGACTCATTCGAAGCAAAATAATGACTGGGAAATGCAACTCTTCGAAATCACCGTGGAAGCCTTACGAAGTTATAACCCGCCGTGAAAAGCAGGAAGAAATTTGTAGACACTTCTTGATAAAATTAAGAAATTAATTCTGCTACTAACTTAGAACGATTATGTTTAACTTTTCATTACAAAGAAGACGTTTTCACACAATGTTTTAAGGTAGTAAACTAGAGTCCGATACTTATATAAAAATACAATTTAATTTTCCCTTTAATAATTTTGTTAATCTAACACCATCCAGATTCTATATTCATTAGAATTACGTCAAATCATGCGTATCTTCAGCGAAAGGGAAGAAGAATTACAAGCTCTCTTGAATGAAACAAACAATTTACTGGGTACACCACATCGACAGAGCGAAAACAGGAAAAAGAGAAAAGTATCGAGCAATTGCAGAACTGAGAATTGCGAGATACTTAACATAAAAATTGATTGTTACGTACTTGACAAAGGTATGGAACTCTGATTGCAATCAAAGTAACCCACAAAGGTCGGAATAAGGAGGAAACAGAGAGGAGACTACCTCCGGCAGAGAGAGCATTGCTGGCCCGAGAAGACTACTAGATTCAAATATGCGTTTTACTTTGAGGAAGAAATTTCTGATAACGTACACTTCGAACACAGCACTGAACAGTAGTGAATATTGATTATATGGAGATCGGAACAGTAGAGAATCGGAGCACTGAAGCATCGAAGCAGAAGAGAATTGTAGAAGCGGTGCTACAGAAGTGTTTTGAAACTTGGGTGGCATCATAAGATGAAGAATGAGGTATTCCTTCACAGATTCAGCGAAGTTGGAACATAAGAAGAACAAGAAGAAGAGAAGAAGAAGAAGAAGAAGGGACAGGACGATAGGACATGTCTCAAGACATCACGGACTAGCTTCCATGGTACTACAGGGATCTGTAGAGGATAAATACTGTAGGGGAAGACAGAGATTGGAATAGGTAGAAGAAACAATCAACGACGTGGGAAGCAAGTGCTGTTCTGAGGTGGAGAGGTTGGCACACGAGAGGATTTCATGGCGGTCATATCAAATCAGTCATTATACTGATGACACGAAAAAAAAAAAGAATGAGTGATTTTCTTTCCAGTCTTACACTTTTTTGTTGCTGCTGGCAATGAAATCGAAGTATTCGGTGTGGCATTCAGACTCCAAACGGTCATCTGCGTAAGCGGCCTCAGTATGACAGAAAGTTCAGTTAATGCAACAATGTTTGTGAAAGACAGTGCAACGAGTGGCACCGGAAATATTTTGTGGTGGGAGAACATGCTGAAAGCGCTAATGATATTGTTGTCCATTTGCTGACCTATGGTTTCTATGTAGGGAACAATTAAGATATAACCTTAACGAGGCGTCTGACATCAATCAACACGGCAACCTCAAAATCATTCAATCCAAGAAAGCTGATACACAGTTCGCGAGCACCGAAAATAGTCTATCCTACCTGGTCTTTTACAGACTAGTTGTAACAGTAACACGAGCCAACAAACAGCATGGATGTCAGAACCAACATCTGTAAAAGTAACATCTCAAAGCTGATCTTAAGTATGATAACTGGTTTTCACAAGTGTTTGCCGAGGTTAGGCATTGGAACAGAAACAAATTGTGACTATAAATATCAGTATTTCTTACTGAGCCATAACCATGTGTCGCCACATGTCTGTGTCACGGGAAGGGTCACTTAATTCGTACACGAGGGCATGGGTTGAGGCAAAGAAACTATCAGCCGTTCACTTGGTTTGCTCATTAATTGTCGTGATATTTAATCTTTAGTATCACCAGTCTGTACTCTTCGCAGGGATGACATCCAAAAAGTGGCTTTCCATTCATGACCTGGAACGACATGCTTTTAGGAAATAAAAGTGGGATTATGTATTCGAACGGTTCTACGTAAGGCTCTTTTTTGGCAATCAGCTAACTAACGTTTCCGATGATACTTTTACTCCAGTCAGAGAAGGCAAAGGATCAACTGAAATGAATCGATAATGCCTTCAGGGGAGCTTTAAGATGACCATCAACAAAAATTAGGTTGTAGTCGAATTTAACCAATGATGCTGCCGGAATTAGACTAGGAAATGAGACATCGATTTAACAGAGCTCTGTTATACTGACCAAAGCAGATGTGTAGAGTATATAAATGGCAGACTCTCAATAGTAACAGTCAGAAAAGATTTGGGAGAAGAGACGTAAATCTGAATATGAGAAAGTCTTTCCGGAAAGTATTTGTCTAGCTTTGCCTTATAATGTAATCAAATGTGGAAAATAAGAAGAGCAGATAAGAAGAAAATAGACGCTGCGGAAATGTGATGCCGAGAGAAATTAGGGCTGTTACGGAGGCATATGGACATTCGTTCTTCCTTCGCTCTATATGCGAGTGGAATGGTAATAGAAATTACTACTAGTGTACGGGGTACCGTCCACCATACTCCGTGCGGTGGATTGCGGACTATACTTGTAGATTTAGACATACTAAAGAATGATGTATAATGTATGATTAAATTAAATAACAAATGGTGAGATACTGAATCGAAAAGGATAAGTGAAACTTATGGCACTTTACTAGGTTTTCGTGGTCTTTTACGTAATAACTTACCAACTCAGTATCTTCGTACACTCATTAGCTCACCATCGTCTTGTTGATACGTCCACATGTAAACTATACAGTACTTACAATACCTTACGCGCTGTTTTCCTTTCGATTCTCCTGAAAATAGTCCTGTTAGAATACTGTACAAAGTAACTCACACATTGCTCCACCTTTCAATTCATAACAAATAATACCCCAGGTATGCCATTTAGCGATGGTATTGATTTTACTCTTATTCAGTCTTGATCTTCTTTTTCCCTTACATTCACGACTCGTGTTACTCCTAGATTCAGCCCTTAAATTCCTGATTTTATATTTTCTAGCTTCCCGAACAAGACTCAGACTTACCGTATTTCACCTAGCGTCTTGTAGCTACACTTTCGTTGGCTACGGAACCTTTACTCATTGTCAGCTTCCCTGTTGATGTACCCTCAGAGTGATCGCAAAGGAGGACTAAACCTGAAGAATTTTTTCAGTTTAGACAACGTTATCACATATTAAACGACCGATAAATATAATTCAAAATGAGCTAATGGAGTGGACAATAATAGCATTTCATAATAATTGTTTCATAATCTTCTGGCACACTTAAGCAAGTCATTATTTGCTATCGTAGAAAAAAGCCAGGCCAACTTCACCCTTTTCTTTGTTCTCCTACCGTTTAAATCCAGAATAATTAATAATTATTTCGTGTGTCTCAAATTTCTGCTGCAGTTCCTTCAATTGGACGCCACTTGGGTGACTTGCCTATATCTGATCAACGCCAGCAGTCCTTCCAGTGAAAGGGGACGTACAGTTAAGGGTGGAAACCGAACCGCTTGCTGCCCCTGGCGAATATTCGCATCAGTGAGAGGTGAAGGTGGGGATCAAATCTGATTGAAATACACTGAAGCGCAAGAGGAACCGGTATATGCCTTCGTATTAAAATATAGAGACATGTTAACAGGCAGAATACGTCACTGCGGTCGGCAACACCTGTATAAGACAACAAGTGTCTGACATAGTTGTTTAATCGGTTATTGCTGCTGCATTGCAGGTCATCAAGATTTAAATCAGTTTGAACGTGGTGTTATAGTAGGCGCACCCGCGATGGAACATAGCATCTCCGAGATAGCGAAGAAGGTGGGATTTTCCCGGACGACCATTTCACGAGTGTACCGTCAATATCAGGAATCCGGTAAAACATCAAATCTCCGGTATCGCTGCGGCCGGAAAAAGATCCTTCTAGAACGAAGCCAACGACGACTGAAGAGAATCGTTCAACGTGACAGAAGTGCAACCATTCCACAAATTGCTGCAGGTTCCAATGCTGGGCCATCAACAAGTGTCAGCGTGCGAATCATTCAAGGAAATATAATCGATATGGGCTTCCGGAGCCGAAGGACAATTCGAGTACTCTTATGACTGCACGACACAAAGTCTTACGCCTCGCTTCGGCCCGTAGCACCGACATTGGACTGTTGACGACTGGAAACATGTTTCCTTGTCGGATGAGTCTCATTTCAAATTATATCGAGCTGATAGACGTGTACGTTTATGGGGTCAACCTCATGAATTCATGGACCCTGCTTATCAGCAGGGAACTGTTAAAGCTGGTGGAGGCTCTGTAGTGGTGCGGGGCGTGTGCAGTTGAATTGATATGGGATCCCTGATACGTCTATATACGACTGTGACAGGTGAAACGTACGTAAGCATCCTGTCTGATCACCTGCATCCACGTATGTCAATTGTGCATTCCGACTGACTTGGGCAGTTCCAGCAGGACAGTGCCACACCCCACACGTCCAGAATTGCAATAGACTGGCTCCAGGAACACCATTCTTAGTTTAAAAGTTTAAAGACTTTCGCTTGCTACCAACTACGCAGACACGAACATTATTAAGCATATCTGGGATGCATTGGAACGTGCTGTTCAGAAGAGGTCTGCACCCAGTCGTACTCTTACAGATTTATGCACAGCTCTGCAGGATTCATGACGTCAGTACCCGCCAGCATTACTTCAGACATTATTCGAGTCTTGCCACGTCGTGTTTTGCCGCACCTCTGCGTGCTCGCTGGGGCCCTACACGATATTAGGCAGGTGTACCAGTTTCTCTAGCTGTTCAGTTTATTTTGAGGTGTGACAGAGATTAGATCCCACTAACTCTTGGTTTGCAAGCACGCACTCTAGCGGTAGTCCAGAAACACCAAAATATATTTCAGATGGAAAATTTTAACAGTACAGCTATTTACGTATCGGAAATTCAAGAGTTCATCTATCTTTCTTTTACAGCTGTAGATAGGCGAGGCCACGGGGTAGCTCACACGTCACCATCTGTTGCGCGGGCAATAGTTGAGGTCAGGAATTATTTCTGTTGAAGTATAATCATACAAGTGAGAGATCCCGCACATCAGTGATTCAGACATGGACCTCTCCCTGCGCTGACCGGGCAAAAGCCGCCGCCAGTTGGCCAGTTCGACTTCCCCCTGCCCTGCCGTGCTGCTCGACCGCACACGGTCGACCTCCGGGCGCGCCTTCCGGGCGGGCGGACTGCTATTGATGCGTGCCGACAGCAAGCCGATCCCCTGTGCACGGATTTGCTTGCGGACAACTGTACCTCGCCCTCTGCGAGGGAAAGGGAACTCTCCCAACCAACCTCTTCGCGATCTACAGTAGATCCCTATCCGTATGTGCAGGTCTGTGACCAAGACTTACCTGTTTATTCTTAGCCGAAAAGGACTGTGAAGCTATTAAACAGCAGCCGTGAGGAACAGAAGTCATTCAGAACAGCTACACTAAACAAATATGGAAAATTCAAACCTCTTTATGAAATGGTTTGGCCGTTTGCGTGCCGTAGTTTGATGCATTTTGTTTTCACTCTTCGGTCCCGAGATATCACATATGATTTCTCCAGGTTTTACTTTGTTTTCGGGCATCCACACAGCTGAGACTTTTATGGCCTTTGTTATCATGTACGATAGGCATTACACTAGCACAACTCACGTGCTCATCCAACTACGAACTTCAGATTCTCTGACTGCACTGAATGTTTAAGCGGAGTAAAGGTAATGCCATGTCTTTTAATAATGCTTCAGTATCTAACTAATGCTGTACAGACATTCCTCAGTTAATAGCTAAGTATACATTGTTATAACGAATTTCTAAGCTTTAAACCTTTGGGTATCATATATGATACCTCAGGAGGCTATGCCAACTTTGTTCACATCAGTGGAAGATTTTTCTATTTTTTTAACACTATTACCAAGCTTGACTGCCATGATCAGAAAAACAGGTCAAAGATGGATACAGAGGCCTTACCTTTGTTTTGTGTGAGCGGTACATAAGATTCCTTCACTTTACAACTGCCAGGAATGAGTTTACAGAAGAAGTAAAGGACCAGTAATTTCAACTTAATTCAAATCCTATACGGCAACGTCAGGAAGAGCAAAAATACATTGAATAATTTTGTCATGGTAATTTTTTAAAGTATTTCGAATTGTTTACTTACAGTTGTTGAAAGTTTTGATAACAAGTGTGATTTTTCACTTATGTTGAAATCTACATAAATTACCAGGAATATATCTAATGTATATGAATGTTTCTAAAGCGACAAGAATCTGCTAAGATGTACAAGTAATTGTCCTGCATAAATTCTAAAGTATCATATACAATAACATCTACAAAAATTCACTATGGTTTCAAAAAAAATTTTTACGGTCATTCGTTATTAACTAGCACTGATAAAAAGAAATTAATACTTGAGCCTTCAATTTGTGCTTGAGACAGAAAATGCTACTGAACAAAATACTTTATTATTTAATGTGGGTGAAGCGTAATGTCCCAATTATGTACAAAAATGGAAACCTGTCCACAGCCCGAAATTACGTTTGAACACCGAAGTGCATTAATAGTCAAAATCTGCATGGAGAAGGTTGCCTAATATTTCCTTAGCTGTCTAACTCACCTACTTATCCAATTGCAGAGGTATCTACTATTTGACGTGGATTCCGAACCACAGTTCTTTTTTGTGTGACAAATCGAAAGAATCGATACTGATAAAATGAAGGGTCTTGAACAGACTAGGTAAGAACCAGGTAAGACGTGGCAAACATTCTTGCCTGTTGCACAGTGTAACGGTCAGCTGAAGTTCTAGCTGACCGAGGCCAGCCACCTCCTCTCCTTTGAGCAACGGTGTCTGTGGTTCGAAACGCCCCCACGCAGATGAAATAATGCTGTGAGCAATAATTCTGGCCTAGAATCGACACACTTCGTCATTCTTCCGTTTTACCGATGGTTCCTCCTTGTGTGGAGTCATTCTTATTTTGTGTCTCGAAATGTTGTATTGAGAGTGATTAAGATTTATATTATTTGAATGAATTAATCACAACAATCTTATATTCACACAGTACAGAATGCACAGTAAAAGCTCACTGACAGACACACATTGTCTTATCCTGTTCCTTCAGCTGCCTCATGTTGCGGATTCAGCCTCATTTGGCGCTTTAGTCACGCTAATCTCAAGCCACGTTGCTACCAGCTTTCTGTGTTCAGCTGGGAAACGTCTAGTAAAACGCTCCCGCAACTTCATTTATTTCCACCGAGTTGCTAATAAGTTGTCACTTTATGTACGTCATCATTAAGTTTCGCAGAGAAGTGAATGTATTCAGGGTGAATCAGAACTCCATCGACAAACTTTCAGATGTTGTTCGGGGACGCCTTCATAATATTTTAGTGTAAGGGATCCACTGTCTCCGGTGACTCGGTACGGAGTTACTGCATTCCGTTGCGTTTCTTGTCCCAATTAGCTTTGTATCTGTATTGCCCTGAAAACAGAGAATAACAGTGCAAAAGTCGACACTACGCCCTGTGTATCGTGTTACCATTGGCTGTTGATATCATGCGGTGTCTCGTTGCCCCTAGATTTGCATTCGGCACTGTTCGATTCTGTCTACATTTTGTCTTCCAGCATTGTTCGTTGTGCTTTAACAGCAATACAAAGCAGTGTTATGGATTCGTTTAATGATGAAGAGCTGGCCGATATGCACCTCGTGTATGGATTCATAGCATCGTAATGGAAGTGTGGCACAACGACGCAGTCATGACCCTTTCATCATCGACGATAGAAATCACATTACTTTTGCATCGAAGAATTATTTATTTACTCGGTGGTGGGTGTTTTCATTACTGCACATTATAGTCCTCATTACAGCTACGAAAGTATTTTCGCAGAAACAAGGGTGACTGCGCTAGTACACCGAATTGATCATGATTACGTCACTACTCTGTAACGAGCCTCTGGAGATCGTGGATCACTCTTAACAAATTCTCAGAAGGCATCCTTGATCAATCTCTGAAAGTTTGTTATTGTACTGGTTCACACTACACTCTCACCCACACCGTCTCACCCCCCTTCCCCCACTCCCCCATCCACCTTCCACACCTCCCCCCACCCAACATACACACACATGGCACATGCGCGCCTAAAACTTCCTCCGCAAACACTTCGGAAATGGAAAGTGCTATTGATATGAGGTTACGGTCTTCATGGAATGAATTGGTAGACAGCTGATAGTATTGTTAGCCAATCAACAGAACGTAATAATACTTACGAAGTGTATTTTTGCGCAAGCATATACTTTTTTAAATGGAGCACTGCCTATTGAGACTAACAGCCTAAAAGTACGATAATTTACAATGACAGTGGTATTTGTTGGAGGATTCTAGAGCGAGTGATTTACGAGATACGTATTTCGGAAAGTTCCCATACCGAGACTTGCACACATCAAAGAATAGGTGCATGCTCTAGTTATGTGGATTTTGATACACAAGTTATGTGGATTCTGATCAGTAACGAGACAACTAACGATCGCAGGTTGTGTTCAAAATGGTCGATGGCAGTTGCAGTACACGCATTTCGTCTGGTACGGAACCACTGCAGCACACGTGGAAATATTTCAGGAAGATGTCCGAACAGGCTGCAGTAGTACGTCGTTGTATATTATTGGAAATAGTCGGTAGTCCATACCTCCTCGCATACAGGCAACCTTGAACTTAATAGCTTCGGACGGAGCTCATACGTTTATTTCATATAAGGAACAAGTCCTTGGTGTTTCTACTTACCCCACAGAGAGGAGTGAAAAGAAACACCATTGTTAACCTTTTTATAGTTTCTTTGTACTGTATCCAGTCGAAAAAAGTTTTATTCAGTACTTAATGAAATGCGATATTTTATTCTGTTTTGGAAATAAAAGGTGTTATATATCGATTTACCCTATCCTAACATTACATTCATGAAGTTTGTTTGTTTGTGAACAAACGAAGTCAGCTGTGCGGGGTAGCCGAGCGGTCTTGCACGACTTCTCACGGATCGTGAGGCTTCCCCCGTCGGAGTTTCCCGTCCTGCCTCACGAATGGGTGTGTATGTTGTCCATGGCTTAAGTTAGTTTAAGTTAGATTAAGCAGTGTGTAAGCCTAGGATCCGATGACCTCAGCAGTTTGGTCCCACAGAACTTACCACAAATTTCTAAAATAAGTCACTGACATCGTCTTTAAAAAAGAAAAGATCATGTCTTTGAGTCTACAAGTCGTACGTACCCGCAGAAGTAGAGGAGAGCTTTCGAATAATATCTCCACAACTAAAAAATGATTTCTGATCTCTTAACCTTAAACAGCCTTGATTTTTTCGAAAAAGGACCAACATAACCTTTGGCTTCTAGATACCGTATTTTACAAGTATACTATTTAAATGGCAGCCGCAATCCAGAAACAACAGACGGAAAGACTGCGTGTTAATACTTCACAACAACGCCCGTCCGCATTTTGCTAGACTGGAAAAAAAACTGTGCTGGAGTTGATTTGGGACGTCATTCATCAGCTTTTCATGTTTTCCGCTCTCTATCGAACAACCTGCAAGAATCTTCTTTTCCGGATGAAACTGTGCTCCAAACGCAGATGGACGTGTTCTTCGCCTCAAAACCATGCCATTTCTACAGTCGCGGAATGGAAAAGTTACTCAGTGTTGGCAACGTGCTGTAAATAGTGAAAAACGAATATTTTATCGTTGTTTAAAGTATCTGTTGCGTGTGTCTATCGTTTTTATTAATCTTATGGAAAGCTATTCATTGCGCAGTTTGACTGTTACCTCGGTTCTTGGTAGAATATTTTCTACATTATGAATGAAACACTCAAAACGCAGGTGAAATATTCTACGTATTTATTATTTGTTGCACGAACGTGTTTTCAGCTGTTACGCCAGCGTCAGTTATAAAGACACGTATGTATTGCAGGGAAATTTTGTTGGGTCAAATTTTGTAAACTAGTACATCTAGAGAGTATCTTCGTTTCCAGAGACGAAAGTGTTGATTTTAGAGTTAAGAATAAAAACATCAAATTTGTGACACATTAACTAAAGAACTACTGTCAAATTACGACAATTTTAATTAGAAGATAATATTTGGACAAATAACTTTGGTGACGTATTCGAAAGATGTGGCTGAACAAAAGAATAGGTTTTAAATTACAAACAATTATAATAGCAACATAAGCACCTGCTTAATATCAACCTGAAATCTTATTTTCCTGTAATTTAGGACCTATTAAAGACAAGATTATTTTCTTCAGCCACATCTTTGGAATTTTTCCCCAAAGTTTACTGTTGAATTATTTTCTTCTAGGTACAAGTGTTGTTACTTTTTCTGTAGTTCTTTAGTTAATGTGTCACATATCTGATCTTAGTTAAATAATCTAATGTCAAATTTTCAATGAAATAATTACTCTTTCTTAATCCTAATTCTAACATTCACATTTTTGTCTCTGGAAATTTTTTCTCTAGTTGCACTAGTTTAAGATGTTTGAGCCAACAAAATTTTACTGCACCACATACTTTCCTTGATGGCGTAACAGCTGAAAACCGATTCGTGTAACAAATAATAAAATTGTTGAATACAACACCAGTGTTATATATGCTTCATTCATAACACCAACCCATTGGTAACTCATTTGTTTCCAGCAACCGGATTTTACGATATTCTCTTGACTTGGCCATATGTGAGCCTAGACTGATGTGAGTTGAGCAGAGCTGCCACGACTGCTGCCAGGAGACATTTACCACGTCACGTACTTCAGAAAATCCTTGTGTGTCCACCATCGTGCTCGGGCATGAGAGTGCACGGATGACGCGTTGCTGCTGGGCCAGCGATAGCCCCCAGCCTCCAGCTCCGGTCCGGCTCTGGCCTGCCCTGGTGAGCCGCGCGCGGCTCGGCCCGCCCACGCCGTATTGATCATCTTCCGGCCACAGCTGGGACCGCTCCTCTCACCTGCCACCTGCCGCACCCTCGCCTTCCCTCCAGCGGATCACTGCCAGCCACCCGACCCCACTTCTACAGCTCTGCCCTGGATGGCTTTCGTTGCACGACGTCCACACTATCAGCTGTTTTTCCACCCTGCCCGGTGATCCCAACATTGCGACAGAAATTACTGAACAATAGTTTTGTTTATGGTCGTTAGTTTAGTTTGAAGTGGACCCCCAAGAACTCGTCTCCTGCGCTACTTCATCATTTCAGAGAAGCACTTGCAACATACGTCTTAAATTACTTACTGGATGTATTTCCATTTCTTCCTTCCGTACAACTTTGCCCTCTACAGTTCCCGCTAGTGCCATAGAACGCATTCCCTGGTCTCTTAACACATGGCTTTCATCTGGTCCCTTCTTCTTTGTTCCCTCTTTCGCTGGAGGAAGGAAGGAAGACAGATTTGGATTAACGTACCGTCAACATCGATGTCTTTACAGACAGAGCATTAGCTCGGATGGTACCAAGGATGAGGAAGGAAAGTGGCAGTGCCCTTTCAAAGGAACCATTCCGGCATTTGCCTAGAGCTACTTAGAGAAATAACGGAAAACCTACACTGGAGATCCAAAGAAACTCGTACACCTGCCTAGTATCGTGTAGTGCCTCAACGAGCAGGCAGAACTGGAGTGGCCGTGCGGTTCTAGGCGCAACAGTCTGGAGCCGAGCGACCGCTATGGTTGCAGGCTCGAATCCTGCCTCGGGCATGGATGTGTGTGATGCGTTGGGTTAGTTAGGTTTAATTAGTTCTAAGTTCTAAGCGACTGCTGACCTCAGAAGTTAAGTCGCATAGTGCTCAGAGCCAAAGCAGAAGTAACACGACGTGGCATGCACTCAAATAATGTCTGAAGAAGAGTTAGAGGGAACTGACACCATGAACCCTGCAGGGTGGTGGTGGTGGTGGTTGTTGGTATGTTTAAGGGGGACTAAACAGCGAAGGTCATCAGTCCCCCAGAACCCTGCAGGGCTGTCCAAAAATACGCAAGGGTACGAAGGGGCGGAGATCTCTCCTGAACAGCACATTGACAGACATCCGAGATATGCTCAATAATGTTCATGTCTGGGGGGGTTTGGTGGACAGCGGAAGTGTTTAAACTTACACGAATGTTCCTGGAGCCACTCTGTAGCAATTCTAGGCATGCGGGGTGTCACACTGTCCTGCTGGAACTGCCCAAATTCGTCGGCATTAACAACGCACAGTAATGTATGCAAGTGATCGGACAGGATACTTACGCAAGTGTCACCTGTCAGAGTCGTATTTAGACGTATCGTGAGTCCCATATCACTCCAACTGCACATGTCCCACACCATTGAAGAGCCTCCACCAGCATCAACAGTCCCGTGCTGATATCCAAGGTCCATCGATTCATGAGGTTGTCTCCCTACCCGCACACATACATCGGCTCGATACAATTTAAAACGGGACTCGTCCAACCAGGCAACATTTTTCCAGTCATCAGCAGTCCAACGTCAGTTTAACGGGCCAGGGCGGGGCGTAAGGTTTTGTGTCATGCAGTCATCATATGTAAATGAGTGAGATTTCGGCTCCGAATGCGGATTTCGATTATGTCTTGTTGAACGGTTCACATGCTGATACTTGTTGATGGCCCGGCATTTGCAGCAATTTGCGGAAGGGTTGAACGTTGAACGATTCTCTTCAGTCGTCGTTTGTCCCGTTCTTGCAGGATATTTTCTCGGTCACAGGGATGTCGGATATTTGATGTTTCACCGGATTCATGATATTCACGGTACACTCGTGAAGTAGTCGAACGTTAAGATCGCCACTTCATCGCTACCTCGGAGATGTGTCGTATCGTGTGGCGACTATAACACCACATTAAAACTCACTTAAATCTTGATAACCTGACATTGTAGCAGCAGTAACCTATCTAACAATTGCGCCTGACACTTGCTGTCTTATATAGGCGTTGAGACCGCACAGCCGTATTCTGCCTGTACTTGAATACGGATGCCTATACCATTTTCCTTGGTTCTTCAGTGTATATCTGGATGGCCGTATCGGGTTTGAACCGTTGTCCTACTAAATGTTAGTACACTGTGTCCGCAACTGCGCCATCTAGCTCGGTTTCTTCACTGACTCTGCGGAGAACCTCCCCATTCCCTATCCTAACAGCCCACCTAATTTTACAAAATTCTTCTCTAGCACCATATCTCAAACCCTTCGACTCCTTTCTGTTTGGGTTATCGCACTGTCCATGAATAACTGGTATACAACGCAGTGTTCCAAATATACCTTCTCTGAAATATTTCCCTCAAATTAAGGTCTATATTTGATGCTAGTAGACTACTTCTGCCCAGGAATCTATTCTTTGCATGTAGTAATCTACTTTTTTATTTTATTTTTTTACTTATATTTTTATTTTGCTTTGTCATTGATGCGTTATTTTGCTTCCAACGTAAAAAAAAGGGCTCTGAGCACTATGCGACTTAACTTCTGAGGTCATCAGTCACCTAGAACTAAGAACTAATTAAACCTAACTACCCTAAGGACATCACACACATCCATACCCGAGGCAGGATTCGAACCTGCGACCGTAGCGGTCGCTCGGCTCCATACTGTAGCGCTTAGAACCACACGGTCACTCCAGCCGGCTTCCAACATAAAATAATTCCTTAACTTGATCTACTTGGTGATCACCCGTTTGTAGATTAAGTTTCTCTGTACTGTAATTAGTGCTGCTTCTTATTACTTTGTTCTTTTTTCTGTTTACTCTCAACCCATATTCTATGCTCATCAGTAATTCTTCTCCACTTTCATGAGGATAACAAAGTGATCAGCGAATTTCATTTCATTTCAGTATGAATTTTAATCCCACCGTTGAGACTTTCTTTCTGCTTTGTTCAGCTCGTAACGTAAGTCACGTGAAACGTGCAGCCAGTAAAGGTAAAGAAGGGAGTTTTTCCGTAGGTTCCGATGGAGCTGAGACACAAACGCACGTAATTTTTTGTTGCATCACTAGATGCAGACGTAACAGCAATTTTAATGTTTGATAATTTTCTTAGATAAGTCGCATTTGACAGTGTGTGCAGGCAGACTGCCCTGTTACCTACCCGATTTGTCGTCTTTTATTCTCGTTAGCTATAAAGATTGATCTAATTAATCAGTAACACCAAAAATATGCAAGCGGCTATTGTGCCCAGTAGGATAGGGAATGATAGCCACAAAGATTAAAAGGCTATATATATATATATATATATATATATATATGAAAAAAACTGTTTAAACTCTGAAATACAGTTTTGAGGGAAAAAAGAACTTACATACAGTACAAATTACGTGTTCAATCTAAAAAGTGGGACTCTCTTTTCTTTTTTCATGAAAAAATTCGAAATGCTGTCCGAGAACAAGAAAAGTAAACTGATTCACCAAATTTTATGCAAAGTTTTCGCAAAATAGTCATTTTGCTCATCAAATATCGCGCACTGTTGCTGAGCCCACTTTGCAGACTCTGAACAAATGTTGGTAACATTTTCCAGAAACATCAGTCCACTTATTTCCAATTATTCTAGCCTCCTGAGTAACGACTGGCATAACATTTTCTTCTCTGATAGTTCAGATGCTACGCATCACGTATCCTTAATCGTTGTGTCGAGAAATCTCGTCTGCAACAACAAGAGATGGAAGTAAATTTCCTTTTCTCGATTTGAGGTAAAAACTGCCTGGACTTCAAATACCTTCTCGTAGTTGAGGGAACCTCGCATTGCCTTCATAACTCATCTCTTAAACCTGTTCTTTGGAACAGGTTTCGAAAACCATACAGTCTCATGATACACAGTCCCCTTTGCGCTTACGTGTGTACACAATCGCTCAATGTGAAAAATGACTTTTATTAATTACTAAATATTAATATTAGTTATTTGTATGTAATTATTATACTTATTAATTTTTAATATTAAAAGTTATTGCGAGTTGTTGCATATTGTATTCAAATTCAGTTTTTGATCCCATAAATAACGGTTAAAACAAAACGAATGTGTTTTTATTTGGCGGCGGGTACATTGGCCATAGCAGCGATTGTCCTACCAACCTAGACGTCAATCCACAGAGGTTGTTGTTAGTTGGCGCCGACCTCCGATGAACGATTCTTGGACAGGGGAAGTTGTCGCTAAGTAACCATTGTTTCAATACATTTATGTTAGAAAAACCTACCTTGTTACCGTAAATTTCTAATAATTGTATGAAGTGAGAAGTTGCTTTCGAGTTGAAGCTCTAAAACCCATGCCAACAAAAGCGACAGCTTGGATCCATCACTCCAAATGACTTCGCATAATTGAGCGGTTTCGAGTGGCACCTGTATGGAGGCACTGTACTATTGAAGCTCTGTATGGACTCACTGATTCAAATGGCCATTATACCCGTCCTTCCTCTGTTAGTTTGATGAGGTCTGTGAATGGACACAAAATCTACAGATGGAGTCTCACATTTGGAGTGTCTCATTTTATGTAATTTTATTTCAGTTCTCAGGCACATCTAAAGAAGGGAGAGGACACCCAGAATCGGCAATCTTAACTAAATTTATAACATAAATACAATTTAGTGGAAGCCATGTGATCAAAAAAGAAGTAACGAGCACTCCAGGCTTTATATAATGGGTGGATATAACTGGTTAGCCAACAGATTCAGTCCATACACAGAAATGAGCAAGACAATCACGTTGTTCGTTCTCTGCTTAGTTTGAAATCCATGTCGATGATGATAATCCCAGATAGAGCGTTAAAAATAAAAATTAGGGTAGACTTGAATAATCTGAGCGTTTATATTCTGGAGACCATAAACTTAATTTCCAGGAAAGAAAGTGACCTTTAGAGAGGTGTTAAAGAATTGAATAAAATCGGAACTAATCTTGTAATGTCGACGCAGAGAATTACAAGTAGTGCTTAAATAGATTCACACTGAATTCACAATAAAATTTTTGTTCACAATAACATAATACAGTAATGCAAATAAATCGAATACCTAGGTTGTAATATAAAGATTATGGTAAACGCATACAAAATAAAGTGAATTAGCTGCGTTAACGTCAACAGCTATCTAGAAAATGAACATCTGAACCTTACGGGAAAATACTAAGATGAGATTTGTAGCAAGTTTGGAGGTTGTTAAGGAACAGGCCTAATCAGAAATATTGACATAAAGAAAACCATATCATACGCAAACTAAAAGTAGATTTACAATAAATCTGGAAGTAACGGACTGCGAAAGGTAAATGAAAAGAATAGAACCCGGAAGGAAAGCGAGGTCAGAAAAGATAAAGGAAAAGATGGGACCCGCAAAAGGCCGCATACGATTTAAACTGGAAAATGAAGAAAAGGAGGACGTAAATACTGACTTCATTTCCGTAATTCCTGTGCAAAAGGCTGCGTCGTACACAATCCAGAAGTGAATTTGTACACCACATCTGTTTTTTTACGCATTATCCTACTGATAGCGTTAGACCCCTGTCTTTCCCGGTCTTTCGACTGACTTGTGCAGGCTGGAAAAAATAAAATCGGCCCAGAGCATACAATGTGTTAGAAAATTCACGTTGCAGACTTCCAGGACTTGTAGAGGCGCTTGAGTACATAATATTTTGAACAGCACCCGATGTCCGGTACGTGCCGTTTCCTTTCTACGACGGTTTCAATTCACTTCCACTTATGCAGAGGGAAACAGAAAAGTCTCAGAGTTTCTTGTCCAAGTGTGCAACAGGGTCGCCAGGATGATGTGGACAACTTCTTGTGTGGTCATATCCAAAGTTTACTTTACGAGACTCACGTAGAGTCAGAAGAACATCTGCTGGCACGAATTCTCGCCGCTGCACTAAAAGTAAAAGACACAAAGTGAGATCAGGAATGTGTACCAGAACATGCTTTGTTGGTGCAATGTCTGTAACAACGTTAGATGTCGCCACATCGAGCCGCTGTTGTAATTGATCAGTACGCTGGATTCTTTTTTGTTTCAAATTAATGTGAACGCATAATATTCATGTGATACAAACAAGTGTGCTTCATTGACAAATGTGTGTTTCGTTATGTTTCCTCTCGATTTGTTACCTAATAATTCTGCTGAGTTCGCCTGATTCAAGTACAAGTGGATTAGACATCTGAACTGAAACGTCGTGGAACAAAAATTATTATGTACTCATTCCTCTCGACAAATCTTAGAAGTTTGTAGTGGAAATTTCCGAAAAACCAGTACTTCATGTACCTTAAGGTAGGCAATCCAGCTAACGTCATCTGCTCCTGGCGCTGCTGATGTTAAGCTGGCTTGCCTAATTTATGGTGCATGAAATATTTTCCGATCCAGCTTCATTTTGATCACGCCGTACAGTTAGTTGTAAGGAGACCCATAACTTGATCCAAACTGGCATTTTTATCATATTCAAATCAGGATTCATGTAACCGATAAGTGATGCAAGAAATTCTGGTGTCAGCTGAGGGTTGAACTACAGGCCTTTACACATTGAATCAGATTGGTATTCACCAAGCCACGTTCTGGAACACATTCAACTGTGAATTTGTCACTTTTCTGACATATTAAGCAGCAGTCGGTGTTTAGGTACCCTCTGAGGGCACATAACGTAAGCAATGCTGGAGAATAAACGACGAGCTACAATTAGAGCCGTCACTAGCAAAAAGCTGTTGTACTGGAAGTAAAATCTGTAAATCTGCGCAACGACAAGGGGATTAGCACTCCCCTTTCAGTAGCAATGTATTATTTACCCGAGTTGTTGTTTTTGTTAGAAATACAGGGAGTCTAGCAATGAGACACAGCGAAAATAATAGCGCGTCCAGTATGTTTCCATGAGATGTCAGTTTTGCACCAGAAAATTTTATAAATAATTGATATTTAGTGGCTTATTTACAAGCCAGAGCTTTACGTTAGATTTGAGAGTGACATAATCACACTAAGTCTCTAGAGGAACGGAGGGTTCCAAATGATTGGAAAAGAGCACAGATAGTCCCAGTCTTCAAGAAGGGTCGTCGAGCAGATGCGCAAAACTGTAGACCTATATCTCTGACGTCGATTTGTTGTAGAATTTTAGAACATGTTTTTTGCTCGAGTATCATGTCGTTTTTGGAAACCCAGAATCTACTATGTAGGAATCAACATGGATTCCGGAAACAGCGATCGTGTGAAACCCAACTCGCTTTATTTGTTCATGAGACCCAGAAAATATTAGATACAGGCTCCCGGGTAGATGCTATTTTTCTTGACTTCCGGAAGGCGTTCGATACAGTTCCGCACTGTCGCCTGATAAACAAAGTAAGAGCCTACGGAATATCAGACCAGCTGTGTGGCTGGATTGAAGAGTTTTTAGCAAACAGAACACAGCATGTTGTTATCAATGGAGAGACGTCTACAGACGTTAAAGTAACCTCTGGCGTGCCACAGGGGAGTGTTATGGGACCATTGCTTTTCACAATATATATAAATGACCTAGTAGATAGTGTCGGAAGTTCCATGCGGCTTTTCGCGGATGATGCTGTAGTATACAGAGAAGTTGCAGCATTAGAAAATTGTTGCGAAATGCAGGAAGATCTGCAGCGGATAGGCACTTGGTGCAGGGAGTGGCAACTGTCCCTTAACATAGACAAATGTAATGTATTGCGAATACATACAAAGAAGGATCCTTTATTGTATGATTATATGATAGCGGAACAAACACTGGTAGCAGTTACTTCTGTAAAATATCTGGGAGTATGCGTGCGGAACGATTTGAAGTGGAATGATCATATAAAATTAATTGTTGGTAAGGCGGGTACCAGGTTGAGATTCATTGGGAGAGTGCTTAGAAAATGTAGTCCATCAACAAAGGAGGTGGCTTACAAAACACTCGTTCGACCTATACTTGAGTATTGCTCATCAGTGTGGGATCCGTACCACATAGGTCTGACGGAGGAGATAGAGAAGATCCAAAGAGGAGCGGCTCGTTTCGTCACAGGGTTATTTGGTAACTGTGATAGCGTTACGGAGATGTTTAATAAACTCAAGTGGCAGACTCTGCAAGAGAGGCGCTCTGCATCGCGGTGTAGCTTGCTCGCCAGGTTTCGAGAGGGTGCGTTTCTGGATGAGGTATCGAATATATTGCTTCCCCCTACTTATACCTCCCGAGGAGATCACGAATGTAAAATTAGAGAGATTAGAGCGCGCACGGAGGCTTTCAGACAGTCGTTCTTCCCGCGAACCATACGCGACTGGAACAGGAAAGGGAGGTAATGACAGTGGCACGTAAAATGCCCTCCGCCACACACCGTTGGGTGGCTTGCGGAGTATAAATGTAGATGTAGATGTAGATGTAGATGTTGTACGAACAGATTATTTTCTTTCCTCTTTATTGGCCAGTTGTAGTGGTCTGAGTATTGCTTTTAGTGCTGCTGGGTGAAATACATTTGGAGGAAGTCAAATTTACGCAGGCGATAGTATGACCTAAAATAAGTATCTTTAGACCAGAGATCATACGTCGGAAACAAATGTTTCAGGACTTGTAACGCCTTGAATAGGGCAAAGTATGAAACCCTTGTTCACACAATGCTTTCATTTCGTAGCAGACAACTATATTCGACATAAATATTAGTAGTTAAAAATCACAATGCACAAATTTGTGATTTTTCCACAGAGAAGTTTAGCGGTTGCTACAATTCATGACTGGTTGTCGAAGGTGAAGTATTACTCGTGCAACCGAACGAGTGTACAGAGAAAGATGTTGCAATAACAATAATAATAATAACTATTATTAGTGGAACAGGCGACTATGAAATTATGGGCTTTGAGTAAACGCCCCAATTTGTAACTTATATTGCCTATGTAAGGAATAGATATCGTTTCCACCGGTTTGTCATCTAACGCATCCCCTAGGGTGCAAGATGTAATATTATTTTTGTTTATTTTCTTGTTGTACATCTGGCCTATAGCCATTATTTATAGCAATATTGTCAAGTATGACCAGTTCAGTTTCTACCGCATCTGGTGCAAGATGGATAGCTGTAACTCGATGAATATTAGAATGTCTTGTGCATGTGCATAGGTAGCGGGTCAGGCTTGTAAGTGAGCGGCCATTTGTAGCTGCAGTTTATGGCGGGTCATGGCCCATCGAACATAGGCCGGTGTGAGGTGGAGCGTACACCATTAAGTTAAGTAGTGGTCTTGTCTTTGTACATATGTACTGTTTGTGTTCCCTTTTATTTTTCGTTTATAAATGTATAGCTATGGTGTTCTTTTAATCATTGACAAATGTCTTCTTAGGAACTTGTGGGTTTTATTGTTATTCAGAAGAAGGTGTAGTTATCTACGCCGAAACCTGGGTTAACACTTAACACTAGGTGTTTTTTTTTTCGCAATCGAGGCGGGTTTTTATTTTTTTAATATAACGTAGGACGTTCTCTATAAACCATGTACGCCAGCAGACACTGAGATCAACCCCAAACGTGAGTCTGTCCCGGCCTCATGCAGAGATAGCAGTTACAAAGAAATTTTGTGCGGCTGTTTTCACATCAATTTCGGAATGCAGATAAACATCGAAAGATTGTGAAATCGTGAGAAAGACGTTAATTCCCGAGTCACATACCAGACCACGCAAGGTAAAGAATTTCCATCCTGCACAGGTGTGGTCAAGAAACGGCGATAGCCATTGGGCGGAACTGAAAATTTGGTCCGACGCTTACAACGCCGACAGAAAGAAATTTCGGAAAATTGTTGAACTGAGAGATGGAGGGGGAATGAAGAGGGGAGTCGATGAGACGGAAGCAAGAGAACATGGACTCCGTTCCATCCATCGCCAACATCAGCATTCTGACAAGGTGATGTGGCTGCTTTGTCCACGCAACCCAGAACGGGCAGATCGTAAATCGGCCTCGCCGCAAAAGCTGCGGGTGCCAATGAGTACAGCCGACTCGCACTTCACAGCTCCAAGGCGACGGGCCATACCGATGCAGTGCCTGCCGCCGACAGCACTACGCGGCAAATGATCACGAATAATGGTGAGGTGATTCGCACCTCCCTCCTTCCACTTACTAATGGGTCGTGTTCACGCCCACTCAAATCGGCCCTGAGTTTTGTAATTTTGTTTTGGTTTGTGTAAAAGGTACTGTAATAAATACACTTTTCGTTTTTGATCATCTAAGCAATCTTTTACATTCATACGTTACTCTTACTCTTACAATCTTTTGTGTTTGATTTTACTTAATTACTGATATCAATTAACTGTTGGCTCCCAGTGTGGCACGATGTCATTAGCAATTTTCATGTTGTGTGATATTACAAACAATTTCTCGATTTCACTATGTTTTTGAACAGGTCACTGTAATAACTATTAAGCTTTTGATCCGTAAAATTGAGAGTGGTGTCAAAGTCGTCCGTCTATGTTCACTAGGCCCGTCGCACACATATTTCAAAAAGAAAACAAAAATATTCATCCCGTAGTGGTAACACTAATACTGCGTTCAGTAATATGTGGTTTTGAGAGGAAATGACATTTTCAGTTGCACGTTAGCGTGTCAAGCTCAGTCGCCTAGTTTTACTTATGGTTGCCTTAATAAATAGATGCAAAACGTGCTCAAATAGGTAAAGATCAAGTAAACAGGATATGAGAAACTCAAGTCACATCGAACGTGATGATAACGTCACAGGTGTATATGAGACATGTGCAAAATAGACAACCGAGCAGGACATGTGAAAATCAAAAAGAAACACACACAATAGTAGTGTTCATCACGTCACAGATGAGAATAGTGTCATCTACACGACACATAGAGTTAAGAATTGTGAAACAAAGATGTACACCACAGTGATGACTGTCAGAGTTATATGTCACAAATACCAGCATGAGAAACACACAGGACACTTAGAATTAAAGCAGGTGACGCAAAAGTTAACCTTAAATTGCAACAATGTTAATAAAAGACATGTCAGAAATGACAACATGAGAAACACACAGGCCACTTATAATTAAGGCAAGTGACACTAAAGTTGACCTTACAAAGCAGTCTTTCTCATCTAAGAGCTCTATGAGATAAATATAAAATGAGTGTCAGTTCAAAGGCTTGCTCAGGCAGAGCAATAAGTATTTGATGACATACATTACAGGAGTGCCTTTGGCCAAACCGGATAGGTTTGGATGGGAAATACCTCAACGCTTTTACCACCAGTGCGCTATGTTCCTTCACACACAAAAAGAGACTGGTACCTACAACCATTATGAATAATGTACACATCATTGACATTTGTAAGACCTCGTTCTTATTTACTGGAATGAATACTGTGAGCTGTGCGAGCCACGTGAACAGAAAGGAATGTAAAGAAAAAACATTGTTCATGTACCTAACATTGTATAGCCTTAACTTGTAACGTGCATAATAACTAAGTTTAATAGTGTCAGCTGTGCAAGCAGCGCAAGCGAACGCAAATGTCAATAATATAAAAAAAATCCTTCATGTACCTACCTTTGTACAATCGATTAATATTAATCCACCCTTAAATTGGGAAGTGCAAAACAACCCCAACGTGCCTCAATCCACAATCATGCACTACTTTGAAAAGATAAAATATCTTCGCCGCCAAAAGCATGATACCTTTGGTGCGCATTTGTAATGTGCGATAGAAATCTCATCCAGTAATGATGCGTGTTTGATTTTCATCCTTCATGTTAGCGTCATTACATTGAACACTTCGCATGGTAATTCGGTAAAAGATGGATCAATCACACAGTATTACGCTTAAGTATATACAATAATCAAAAAAAGTTCATGGAAATGGCAACGCTCTTGCGTGAGCTGCATAATAACCGCGTGCTACGGGATGTCTCATCCTGTGGAATGCGGGCGGCTTCTCTCAGCCTAACGCTGCGCGTTGCGATGGCACACACACAAACATGCAACCGTCATATCACCTCTCCATACTCACACCAAGTCTTCCAAAATACAGGCACAAACAAAAATGACTATCTAATCACAATACATACGTAACAACTGCCACGACAGAAAATGTATTCACAAAATTAAGATTGCTGTTAACAGTAGTTTACAATTGTCGGTACCGCTCCTGCTGTATAATACTCTACTGAGCCACATATGCTCTCAGGCTGTTGGCGTTAAATACCTGAATCTCTCCATCATAAATTGCACAGGCATTTGGTGCTACACTACTGGCCATTAAAATTGCTACACCAAGAAGAAATGCAGATGATAAACGAGTATTCATTGGACAAATATATTATACTGAAACTGACATGCGATTATATTTTCATGCAATTTGGGTGCACAGATCCTGAGAAATCAGTACCCAGAACAACCACCTCTGGCCGAAATAACGGCCTTGATACGCCTGGGCATTGAGTCAAACAGAGCTTGGATGGCGTGTGCAGGTACAGCTGCCCATGCAGCTTCAACAAGATATCACTGTTCATCAAGAGTAGTGACTGGCGTATTGTGACGAGCCAGTTGCTCGGCTACCATTGACCAGACGTTTTCTATTGGTGAGATATCTGGAGAATGTGCTGGCCAGGGCAGCAGTTGAACATTTCCTGTATCCAGAAAGGTCCGTACACGACCTGCAACATACGGTCGTGCATTATCCTGCTGAAATGTAGGGTTTCGCAGGGATAGAATGTAGTGTAGAGCCACGGGTCGTAACACATCTGATATGTAACGTCCACTGTTTAAAATTCCGTGCCCGCATCTCGTGGTCGTGCGGTAGCGTTCTCGCTTCCCACGCCCGGGTTCCCGGGTTCGATTCCCGGCGGGGTCAGGGATTTTCTCTACCTCGTGATGGCTGGGTGTTGTGTGCTGTCCTTAGGTTAGTTAGGTTTAAGTAGTTCTAAGTTCTAGGGGACTTATGACCACAGCAGTTGAGTCCCATAGTGCTCAGAGCCATTTGAATCAAAATTCCGTCAATGCGAAGAGGTGACCGAGACGAGTAACAAATGGCACCCCATACCATCACGCCGGGTGATACGCCAGTATGGCGATGACGAATACACGCTTCCAATGTGCGCCAAACACGGATGCGACCATCACGATGCTGTAAACAGAACCTGGATTAATCCGAAAAAATGAAGTTTTGCCATTCGTGCACCCAGGTTCGTCGTTGAGTACACCATCGCAGGCGCTCCTGTCTATGATGCAGCGTCAAGGGTAATCGCAGCCATGGTCTCCGAGCTGATAGTCCATACTGCTGCAAACGTCGTCGAACTGTTCGTGCAGATGGTTGTTGTCTTGCAAACGTCCCATCTGTTGACTCAGGGATCGAGACGTGGCTGTTCGATCTGTTACAGTCATGCGGATAAGACGCCTGTTATCTCGACTGCTAGTGACTCGAAGCCGTTGGGGTCCAGCACGGCGTTCCGTATTACCCTCGTGAACCCACCGATTGCATATTCTGTTAACAGTCATTGGATCTCGACCAACGCGAGCAGAAATGTCGTGAAACGATAAACCGCAATCGCGATAGGCTACAATCTGGCCTTTATCAAAGGTACGCATTTCTCCTGCTTACATGAGGCATCACAACAACGTTTCACCAGGCAACGCCGGTCAACTGCTGTTTGTGTATGAGAAATCGGTTGGAAACTTTCCTCATGTCAGCACGTTGCACGTGTCGCCACTGGCGCCAACGTTGTGTGAATGCTCTGAAAAGCTAATCATTTGCATATCACAGTATCTTATTACTGTCGGTTAAATTTCGCGTCTGTAGCACGTCATCTTCGTGGTGTAGCTATTTTAATGGCCAGTAGTGTAGTACCTGTCGCCCCAAGAATTGGACCGTCTTACAGGTGGAAGAATTTCGCTTTATTTTACTTTCAGGCATCCAACGGCATGTGCATTCTCACGAGGACTTGGTCACCGACCTCGTCAGTCATCATTCTTCTCTCCTGCTCCCTTTCTCCGTGACGAACTCTCGGTTTGTGTCTCTGACTCCCCTCCCGTCGGAGGTCTGACAATACTGTCAGCCATGGATTTCTCAGGTTTACGGAACATTACATCTATTGGTCTGTATCCAGTACCGAAATGCACGGCTTGACTGAAGTACCTGTCTTCGGTAGGTACTGGACAAAGGCATTATGTCTCCGTATGTATCGTTTTGTGGGATTGGACTGAAGATTTCTATTTGAGGAGATGTTACTTCAATTACTTCATTTTCTAATCTTGCGTCCCTTCTCGGAGATGCAAAAATTGTAGCATGGTTTGAGAGGACTCGCTTGGACGTACCAAATGTGCTCACGTAAACTTCAGTCGAAAATTTTACACAGGTTTTGGTTGTGGTGCGGCTTGTGCCCTAAAGCCTGAAGTGTGTAATAAATGCATCCTCGACGACCAATATAAACTGCCACCCGAACTATTTCTTCGGCAGAGGGCCGTAATGATCAAGACAGACCAGGTCATTTGGTACTTATGGTGCGATGGCCTGCATTTCACCTCACACAATTGCGTTCGGATGTTTAGAAGCTGGCACATGTCGTATTTCCTATAAGCCTCTGCAGCCTTCCGTGTGCATACGCCATGTTACCGGACCTTGGTGACTGCAGTATGTAACTTCGTCGCTCCGCAGTGACCAACGTGCTGATGACAGCGCTCTATTAAATCATCCGAAAGTGCGCCAGGGGGCCAAATTTTTGACCTTCGTTTTTTCACAATAGAGCAGTATCACTTACTCGCACTTCCACTCCCTCAACGCTGTACGTCACAAAGTCCCTTACTCTCCGGATTTATGGCTGTTAGTCTTATACTGTCGCTAACTCCCGCCTATATTGTCGGATGCACTCGTCTTCCCACTGTTGTAACATTACCATGGTAACCTCAATACTTCTCGCTCGACGCGTTCGTAGCTGTCCTTCCGCGAAGGATTTCCGCTTAAATAGTACGAAAATTTATTGTGTTTACCTCGGCAATAAGCGATTTTCATATCTTATTCCTTAATCTCCAGGGTCCAACGCATCACTCTGTTATTCGTGTATCTGACGTTTCTTAGAAACATTAGCGCTGGGCGGTCTGTATATAAACGAGTTTTCCGACCGAGCTGGTAACTCCTACACTGTTTTACCACATAGGTAAAAGCCAGCATTTCTAGATCGGTAGCGAAATACTGTGTTTCTGGGTCCAGTAGCTTCCGGCTACGTGTAGCCACAATGTGCATTCTCCCATTCTTGCATTGCTGTTGTAGACACACCCCCATAGCCCAGTACACTTGCGTCCATGAAGAGTTGAAAAGGTGCTGAGAAGTAAGGATTCGCCAAACAAATACTGTCATGGAACGCAATCTTAACCACCTCGAATGAATTTTGCTCCTCGTTTCTTCAGCTCCACGTGTTGCTCTTCTTCAACAGCGCCGATAGAGGATACAACGACTGCGCGAAGTTGACACTGTGCCCCCTATAAAATTAAATCATCCTCAAGATCTGTCTTAATTCTCATGCGTGTGATGGCCGTTTCATTTTCGTGACTTCAATTAATTTGCACTTTTCCGGACGGATACCTTACGGCGAGATTTCGACCTCAAGAACTGTGCGCACATGTTCGCTTTGTCTGCTACGGTCGCAGCTTCGAATCCTGCCTCGGGCATGGATGTGTGTGATGCCCTTAGGTTAGTTAGGTTTAAGTAGTTCTAAGTTATAGGGGACTGATGACCTCAGATGTTAAGTCCCATAGTGCTCAGAACCACTTGAACCACTTGTTCGCTTTGTCAAGCCTGAGCGTTACGCCATACTTCTGGAGCACCTCCAGCAGCAGAATATTGTGACACACGGATTCTTCAAACGTTAACAGACGTGACAATTATGTCTCTCTTTTGGCAACACAAAATTCCCTCACCTCTGGTGTCATTAGACAATTCAGGGCTCTCACGAAGGCCGGAATCAGTCCTAAAGCCCGAATGGTATTCGGCTGTATACATACTGTTCCCCTTCGAGTAGGAAGGCAGTGTATTTTCGGCAGCTTGGATAGAGCTCGATTGAAACTGGCCGTAATGTCAAAGGTTGATGGCCAAATTTTTCCCGAGAGGTGCATAGCTTCCAACCTTGTGCCGTTTGCCTCAGTGTGATCATTTAACACCCTTGATCGAGGCAACAACGGGCCTATACATCTTTGTTAGACACAATCGCAAACGAATTCATGAATCCCGACTCGGCCTGCTATCTGACTCTGGCATCCTCCACCGCCTGTCTCGCTTCCCTGGTAGCTTCTCGTTGCTCATAGCCACTGAGTATGCTTTCCTTACCGGCAGCCGATTACACGCGGATCACTTGTGGACCGCTCTCCTAAATCTCCCCGGTAGAAACGAAAACGTATCCCTGAATTCCCTGATTGTTTTCTCAACCACCTGTCTCTGCTCCAGGCTCAACTATGGGTTAGCTTGAATACTCTTTCGAAGTATTCCAATCGGATCGGCGTCTCCTTTCTCCACATCCGCTTCTGGCTGATCGTCTGTAGACAGAGCTATCTACAGTGTCCCTTGCTTGTGAGTGAGACGCGATCAATTTATTTCGCCATTTCGACGCTTGGAAACACCTTCGGTCCTCCGAAAACTTTCTGATTTTTGAATATTTCTCGATCGTGGATGGCACATCATCATCTTCTGCTAGTGGCTTATGGGCACGTACTAAATTCACACTTTTGTAGCGCACCTGACAGTGCTCCTAAAGCATCCCTCTGCAATCGCTTTCGCATTCAACGCTCCATATCAGCTTATCTGTTGCTGTAGCGCGTTCACCTTCAACCTTTCGTCATTGTCCCGGCGCGCTTGTTGGTACGTGATTCGACTGTGGCCCCTCTCTGCATATTATTATGTCCCTTTTGGAGCGTGTCTTCCGCACTCACATGGGCGGCTTCGGACATGTGAGAGGGTCTCTAACCCACGATCAGACGCGTCATGTCAGTCAGATTCTCTTTCACCGTATGTATACGTGTAATTTTCATCACTTACGGACGGAAAACCGCCTTCATCTGGAACCCATGTTCCCTATAATGAATCGTGCTGTAGATCCCGTGTCCCACCTATGAAAATTCCCTCGTTCTCTTTACATTTTAGTAACATTCAACTGTGCACTTAGTGCCCTCTGCGTGAGAAATTTATTTTATAGTATTACGAGAGTTATAACACAGCCCCAAAACGATGAAAAGAAATCTACATTTGTGTATCTCAGTCGAGATACTTATGTTTTGCGTTGTAGAAGATGATTTTATATATCTACACAAAATGAGAACAAACAACAAAAATACACCTTATCACATCCATAGCTGGATGCACTAGAGGTGTAGCAAATGGGTAGAAAGCGCACTTGCAAACACATGAGGTACCTGTATATGTGGTCACTGTAGTAATACAATGTGCTCCACGTGGCTACATCAGAATCTAACAAAAATTGAGGCCATTATACCGGAAATACTCACGTCATAGCACTAAAATAAGCCAGTACAAGACATGCTTTTACAAGATATATGCTTTGAGATTAACCCACCCTGCGGCCTCAGCCCACGACCACTTGTTTTATCAGCATGAAAAAGCAATAACGTGAATGCGATAATACTTTTGAGAAGCGATGTGAATTAAAGTAAAGGGATTTTATACCCAGGAAACAGTGTTTCTCTATCTCTCTCACACTCACAAAGACATTCAGACTATGGACGAGATAATTACAAATTTTTGAAATCTAAGGACATGGTCGTTCGCCTGAATGAAGTTTATAGATTTCCATTGAACAAATCTCTCAAAGCAAATAACCGAAAGAGCATATTAGTAATCAGTGAAGCACCTGCTAATTAGACGGCTTCCCTGGAACACAGGACTCGAACCAGAATGTTTTAATGACCGAGTGACCTCTTGTGCAAGTACTGGCCAAAGGCACCTTGCTACATCGCGATTTTATCGTTTCCAATGCCTTAGAATGTCAGTTTCAGAACCTATCAATCTAAAATTAATGTGTATGGTGTTAGGGTCCTATATAAGCTCATGTAATAGTTACAACAATACAGTAAATATCGTAATTTATTATATGTATCTTCTCGTAACAGCTTTCTTACTGTGAACTAAGTCATACTTCTCTTTTTCAGGTAATACGGAGCGAAAATCTTCATGGATTAGCATTGCGTTAATAGGTGGTGAGTGTTAGTTCTGTTTTGTACTTAGCATCTAAACTACGACTTCCATGCTCACATTTTAGTTGTAAATTTTAGTCTTCTTTAATTATGTACAGTACGCTGTATTTTATACTGTGTGTTTTGGCTATGGTTTTATTTACTCGCAGAGTGCTATACGCGATAGCATGTAGCATTTTTACGAAGACACTGTACCAAACATAGATACAGTGTTTTCTCTCCTCGACATAAACAAAATAATTTTCTTACTAAATCGAAAATCTATGACTTTTTCTTCTGTTCTGCAATTCTTTTAATGGGATAAGGAGGGAAGATTTCTGTCAAGTATTCCAAGTGGCAGATTCACGCCAGCCGGTGTGGCCGTGCGGTTCTAGGCACTTCAGGCTGGAACCGCGTAACCACTACGGTCGCAGGTTCGAATCCTGCCTCGGGCAACGATGTGTGTGATGTCCTTAGGTTAGTTAAGTTTAACTAGTTCTAATTTCTAGGGGACTGATGACCACAGATGTTAAGTCCCATAGTGCTCAGAGTCATTTGGCAAAGTCACTCATCTGCACACAGATTTTGGTTGGTTGTTCAAATGTGTGTGAAATCTTATGGGACTTAACTACTAAGGTCATCAGTCCCTAAGCTTACACACTACGTAACCTAAATTATCCTAAGGACAAACACATACACCCATGTCCGAGAGAGGACTCGAACCTCCGCCGGGACCAGCCGCACAGTCCATGACTGCAGCCCCCTAGACCGCTCGGCTAATCCCACGCGGCTTTTGGTTGGTAACAGAAGAGATGTGAAGTATATGTCTGAATGCGGTGGCATAACTTACTTTATCAGCCAGTAGGGGCTCTCTCATTCTGCATGTTGTCACGTCCTACGAAGAATAGCAGCGTTGCGTCTACGAGCACATCGCTCTGTTTATGCGGAGGTATTCTGAGGGCGACGCCGCGGCAGTATCACGGCGCCTTTTTCCGCGCAAGCCTAAATCCGAGCACGCAGATAAATTTGGGCGGAGATTCCGCTGCGACGAAAGCTGCCGGCGTGTGGCGTCCCGACGGCAGGCTGAGAGGGGGAGGGCGTGAGGGGGGATGGGGTCGCAGTGCTCGGCTGCATGTGTATGTATAGAGCGGCGGCCGGCATGCATTATACATGGGGCGGGCTGCGGGCCACGGCGGCGTAAGCATGCGGCGCGGTCCGGAAACCGACGCCAAGCGTTTACCTGCGCTCTTCAACAGGCGTCCGGTACTCGTCATCCAGCGGGGAGCTGTCCGCCTACAGCGTCTGGAGGCTGAGTGTCCGCGGCTACAGGCTGCTCGGTGCTGAAGTGGAAATAAAAAGTGGGCCTCAGGGTTGTGTCAGTCTGAATGCAGGGCTACAAGGGGCTGTGATGAATTAGTTTATTGACTGAAGTCAAAGGATATGTTTTTCTACACAGATTGCGATACGAATTTTTTGACGTTAAGTGTACTATGAAGTTTAGCAGTACGCCAAGTTCCCATTACCGGGTGACAACTAAGCTGTTATTGTGGTCTTTAGTCCGAAGAATAGTTCTACACACTAGTCTATCCTGAGCAAACTACTTTATCTCTGCATACAATAATATCACATCTGCTGATGACATTATGTTCGCTAAATAAAAAGACGGCAACAGAAAAAAGAGCACAGAAAATAGGTCACAAACAGCGCTAACAATTGCTTAAAATATGATGTAGCATACAATATATAAGGTAGTATGAAAATATCTATATAAAACTATATTTCAAAAGACGATTTGTAAAAATGTAACAATGTTTTACTGCGTTTGTATAACCATAACATTTTCTGCATGCTTTAGATTAAAAAACCCCGCTGAAGATGGTGATATTTGTCACCGAAACTAGTTTGGGATACTAAAGAAATAAAAGAATAACAAGGTGTTTTGAAATCAAGGCGGATTCAATTTGTGATATTACTATTTTTCTATACAAACACGGACCAAATGGAAGAGTTCCAAAATAATATTATTATCTCTGCATAGTTAGTTCAAATGGCTCTGAGCACTATGGGACTTAACATCTGAGGTCATCAGTGCTCTAGAACTTAGAACTACTTGAACCTAAGTAACCTAAGGACATCACACACACCCATGCCCGAGGCAGGATTCGAACCTGCGACCGTAGCGGTCGCGCGGTTGCAGACTGTAGCGACTAGAACCGCTCGGCCACTCCGGCCGGCTCTCTGCAGTCTTTATCCATTTGGACCTGCTTGCTATAGTCAAGCCTTGATCTACCTCTGAAATTTTTCGATCACTTCCATTACAAAATTGACTATTCCTTGATGTTACAAGAAACTTTCATCAGCCGATCCCTTCCCTTAGTCTAGCAATGCCATTATTTATCATGTCCCTCATTGGATTCAATACCTTTACGTTAGTTTTCCGAACTACCCATTTAAACATCTGAGGAAATTGCATCTCTGCTTCATTGACTTAGACTTCTGCTGCAGTGGTTACTGATTTCGGACTGACACCCCGTTCTCAAATCAGACACCTCAAATTACAAAGTACAAGCCTAACAAAAATGTGTACAGACATTATGTTTGTCCATACTAAAGGCACACGTATACTTACTTATTGGCATTCCTTGATATTAACCATAATTAATCATATAATATGGTGCCAAAAGGGGCGAGCAGCTTCTGTACAGTAAAGTGTACTATGGACAACAAGTAAACTCACTGAGCTTAGCCTGTGTGTCTCAGTTGCAACAGAATAATTATAAAAATAAAAGGATGATCAATTGGAAATTAATTTTAATATGAGCGAAGAATATTGATTCTGAACACAAAAAGACCTAAATTAGACGAGTATTGAAATGCAGTACAATTTTATACTCATATTATTATAAAATAAAGTGGAATTTAGGCTACTTTATAAAATTATTGACATTGTATATAACTGTGGACATACTATATGGCAGTTCAAACACTTTTCCAGGACACATCCATACATTATATCTGCAATTAAAACGATAGAATCGTTTAGTATTCTTCTTAACTACAGTCCAGTTATCATACACTCACTTTCTACATGCCAAGAACTGAATCATGTCTTCAGCTCATCGATTTTGACACCGTTCATCAAACCAGTCGTCAGTGTTCGTGCTTTCATTTGTTTCGTTTGAGTCGTTATCGGTACCTTCCTCTTTAGGTTAGAGGAATGTTCAGCACTACGTCCTAATTGGTCCTTATATGAAGAACTTGTCGGTATTAATGTTTTTATGCCTTTTCGTAATCTGGCTTTCAGTGATGTGAAAGCTTTGGGAATAGAAGAAATGTCTCCATTTTAACTGGACCACTGCATGTTCTGGATGTGCTCGTATCCATTCTTCCATTCTGATCTAGATGCAGTGCTTCCGGAATGTTGTATGGGCTTTATAACTGTCAAGGAGAAAAAGAATCTTATCCCTCTTTCAAGGTTTTACAATGACAATGACATGTTCCCGATATTTCACCAATAGTTCTTTGTAGTACTAGATACAGTTTAATTACCTACTACTTTTAACTCAATTTGCTAGATTAATTGTATCGTACTAGGATAATGTAATATCATTTCTCATATATTTAACTGCTGTTATTGTTCAAAATATGCAACATTTGTACTTTAAATTATTTTTATGTACTATCACGGAATAGGAATGGCCTCTTGCACCTATTTCTTGTCAGTAATATAAAGAAATCCAATTAATGTACATAACGATGACATCCTTAGGTAATTTTACGGCAGTGTTTCAGTGGTGGCGACACCGTGACGTTGCTATGCACGCCATTAGGTAGGAATCTGTGGCAAACAATACAAATGTAAATATATCCATGATAAGTAATTATGATCCACTTATCGATGATATACGACAAGTACACTATGCGCAATCTAATTTGAATCCGACGTTTCATAAGATAATGCAGTTTTCTATATATATTTACGTCAGGTCTTCACTGTAACCTACAACTTTCAAATTAATGTTTCACAACTGTTAAGTCCGTTCAGCGTGGACGACCAAACAAAAATATAGCAATGGTCCATCCACGGAACCGGTCTCTCGAATGTAACCTTACCCTGTATTATTTTTCTTGACATTCCACTTATAACCTCCATCCCAAAACTGGACAAATTTGTCACAGGGAACTGTCTGCAATCCTTATTTATACAAACAGGCTTACTTACTGTCTGTAGATCTCTGCTTTTTTTAAATTTGGAAATGACCGGTTTCGGATGATGTCGTCCATCTTCAGATCATATGTTGTATTTAATTTCATGCAATATTCGTACTACAGTTTTTTTAGAAAACTGATAGTTCCATTAGGACAGGTTCCTCTGTATCAAAATATAAATTCATTAGAACAGCTTACTCTGCAACTAAGACATATGATGTGAAGATGGACGACATTGCCCAAAATGAGACATTCTGAAATAAAAACAGCGATCCACAGACAGAGGAAGAGCCTATTTTGTAGTCACTATTTCGTTCAGCTACTGTTCATATGCCGCCCCTGAAAGAAATACAGTGCCGTTGGCAAATCTTAAAGATTATAATTTTTCTTCGTGAACTTTAATTACCTTTCATAATCTCTCCCATGTAAACTTTACTGCTTCCTCATCGTACAGCCGGCCGGAGTGGCCGTGCGTTTCTAGGCGCTACAGTCTGGAACCGAGCGACCGCTCCGGTCGCAGGTTCGAATCCTGCCTCGGGCATGGATGTGTGTGATGTCCTTAGATTAGTTAGGTTTGATTAGTTCTAACTTCTAGGCGACTGATGACCTCAGAAGTTAAGTCGCATAGTGCTCAGAGCCATTTGAACCATTTGAACCTCATCGTACAGATTCAAGAACTGCAAGGACAAGTTAGCGAGATGTCTCTCAGTCCCACCTCAATCTCTGTCACCTTGTTATCTCCTTCGACTCCTACAAGTGCAGTTAGGTTTCTGCATAATTTGTAGATAGCTTGTCACTCGAGGTATTTTGTCATCGCGATCTTCGGAGTTTCGAAGAGTTATTCAACATTGGTTAAGGCTTTCTCTAAATCTACATATACTATTAATGTAGGCTTCCATCTCTTCAGTCTCTCTTCTAAAATAGGTCGTAGGGTCAGTGAGGGTGGCTAATTACCATGATTTTGAAACAGACAATGAAGACAAACTAATCTGAGATACTTAATTGTAATTAGAATGAATGCTTTAGTTTAGCATTCAAATTTCCTGTTGCGACATATAGATGACGAAATCATCTACAAGTGGTGACACGGACACAGTGATCAACGTACGTTTCTTACAGGACTAGGACGAATACAGGGCGACCGACAATAGTGTATACCAATGCACTAAAATGCTTTCATCTGTTACTAGAGCATGCAGGACGAAATTCGTATGGGTCTTCTAGTGTTTTGACTCTCAGGAAAATGCGGACCTTCCTCAGGAAGGAAGTGAATGAAAAACAGATGCAGAAAGTTGGGACAATTATTTCCCGAAAGCAAACCGAATACAAGTGGTACGAAATACAGTATGTTTTAAGTGTAATTTAGCTAGTAAATTGTCACCTTACGGCAAGTAGCGCGAAGTAGTGCAGTGTGTTATTAAACGTGACATGCAAAATATTTTACTAGTTTTTAAGGAAGGGTTTATTTAAAAAACCAAAAATTTTAGCACCACTGCTATGGCATACTGATATACCGCTATTTTATTCATTATTAGTAAAAAAAACTGTTGCAGCCGAGACCAAACAAATGTCAGCACCAGAACCAAACCGTCTGTATCTGCTTTAACCTGTCTGTTTTCCCATCACGATCATATAGAACTAAAGGAAAGCGATCTGGAGACTGAGTTTGGATTTAATCTAAAATTTTCCGATGTGTTGAACCATTTGAGTACTCAAATTTTACTGTGGGTTTGGGGTCAGTCTGATTCCATTTTCATGCAACTGATGCAACTAACGCCTCACGTGGTGCTACGTATGATTACAATGTAGTGGTGCGATCGTATTGAGAAATTAGGATAGTGCACAATTTGTCAGCAGATGTAACGGACGAGACAGGCAGGTGAGGTATCACACACATTGTTCGGAATCGTCTTTCAACAATTGTCATTTTCTATGGGTTAGTAACCTTAGGACCGATTAACCTGCTGTTGGAATTACACTAAGATTAAGATTTGAGTTGTTAATTATTCTTAATGAGTTAATCAACACATGTGTAGTATTTCTCTGAAATCCTGCCGTCCTGTTGGGAGCGTCACATATCAGTTTTGGCTTCTGTATGGTGTATGAACACATATGGAAATAAACACATAAAATAAAAATACTTTAAAAGGGAGCACATTAGGTGCCAAACTATGAGCTTCTTTATGGTTTTGGATCAGTACTTTGGGAAACAAAGCCGGTGGTAACCCTCCTGAATTACCAGCACCAGAGTGCTAAAGTTAAGCCTACAGTGATCGCATTTACTGTGTCAGATTAAATGAAGGAAAAGGGGCTAATAAGACATACCGTACAAACACCTAATTTGTATTTCAGATATATACAGGATTTCAGCAATTGCCTTGTACATCTCTAAGTCGTTTAGCCAGAATATGTGATTTATTGTACATTGAACGTCCCATGTGAATCTCTCAAAGCCGCTGCACGTTGCAAAAAGCGACAGCAAACAGCCCGTCTTGCGACGCCTCTCTTGTGTCTCCATTGTACGTTCGAGATCACAAGGGCATCTAAAATAATCACCAGTGTAGGCTGTTTTAATAAACTGCAGTGCGTCTTACATTATCAGATACATGAAACATGAGCACCGTTCAGGTCCGGTCCCATTTACTTATTCACACTAAAAGCAGTTGTAAGCAATCAAGGAAAGCTCCAGATTGCCCATGGGTACAGAGATTCCCGATAAGGAAGATCACTTGCATAAGGGACATGGGTGGGCAATGTCAATTGCAGGGGCCCCTGGCACATGTCAACTTTAAAACTAGTAAGGTCATGAATGTACCTAATAGTCTGCTCCTCCCTTCGGATATAGAAAGGGGTAAGGTTCGAGAGATATGTATGTCAGGTTCCGAGGAAGGAACTTCGTTAACGATTTTTTCTTCTGATTGTTTTGTCGATGGATTTATGCGATGGCTCTTCGGGGCTGACTAGCTAAAATCAGGTCTCACTGAACAAGGCAGATGTTACATACTAAAAATAGGATTAAAAAAGGCGAATTAATAGAAAATGATGCTCAAATTATGTTCAAAATGTCTGCTGCTAGCGGCAGTTTCATCGGAGGGAGAAATGTTACTCTTTAAAGTGAATAAAACTAGTAGTGCAGCACTGGAATACACCCAGAATAATAATATACACATCTGTAATGAAAATGAAGCCCATTTATTCTGTATACCAGTTACGCCAATAAATTAGCATTTTGACATGTAAAACACAAAATTTCCAGCTTTGAAACAGTCAGTAGCCACACAAAACACACCTTTAACCGTATTCTACCTGTACAGCCGCTATTTTTTTATGGAAAAATCGTAAATGTAGACGCAGATCCTAACCATTGCTTTCTCAGATTTCTTCGAGAACAATATTTTTATATCCATATTTGTAGAAGATTTTATTCGATTCCACTTTTGTCACGAGGGCCTTATAATGATGTAATGTAACATCGAAATCGGTAGCTTAATGAAGAGTTCATAATTTAAGGCTGAAGTTGTATTGCTGTTTCCTTCTTATCGAGAACATGTCATTACACTACGGACTACTGGGACCAAGCAGCAAATCATTGGAGTTCAAACATATTCCCATCGGAACTTCAGAAAGTGGCTTGAAACCGGCCAATAAATGGTCAATATTTTGCCACTTGGTCTTTTGCAACACGTATTTTAAAAACAAGTTACAAGCCAATTAAATTAATAAGAACGTCATAAACTTGAGTAAAAGAAAAGCAACGTAATTCCATCTATGGCTACCTAATTTCACAAGTATTATTGACAGTGTTACATTGCCTTCATACATTCCAGTGACATAACAAGGGTATCTGTTCAGAATGCATTTTACGTGCGGGTGTTGCTCTGAAACGGGCGAAAAATATTAGTTACGGCTAGAGTGAAGGGAAAGAGTGAGGGCTCAAGTAGAATGAGGGAAGAAGAAGAAGAAGAAGAACGGAAGGAAATGGAAGGCACTGAAAGCATAAGGGGTGGAGGTGTATGAAAGGTAACCACGAAGATATTCAGAGTGAACTGTGTTGAGATCGGCCTTCCCCTAGAATGGAGACACTTGCTTCCTGTTTTCGGCTACTTTATCGGCTCACAGTCGATCACAAATTAATATAGACATTACATTTTACGTCTGTTGTATTATTTGTTACAGCTTTGCAGTAGTCGGCTTAGAAACAAAATAATTAAATCGCTATATTATTTCATGATTTGCGGACTTGGAGTCTGTAATGTTTCGCTTGGACATTGCATTCCACTGTAAAGTCCCTACTGTATCAACTTATATGGAATTCGGAAATTCCCGTTACAAACCTGTAGGACTTGGAGAGGGGAGTGAATACATAACCCATGGCCGGAACACACCTTTTGCGTTCTATTACGGTTTCAATTGAGAAGTGTAACACAGCCACTTTTGCTTCAGGATTTGTATTATGTGTGACAAAGTACAGTTGTTAGGTAACATCTCGGAAGGAAACTTAACTAAACATCGATTTGTCACTTAAGAATATTTGTTTGTGTTAACACTTAAACATTACGTGCTTATATTATTCGATGACATCTGAAGAGATGGTATGGTGAAAGGAGGATTCGCCTAGGTGGTCCACCCGCGTGGCCGCCACGATCGTCGGATTTAACTCTCATGGACTATCTGTCGTTGGGACATATGCAAAGTCTAATTTACGACATTCTTGCATAGACAGAGGAAAATCTGCTAGTACAACTTCTGGCCGCTGCACTAGAGCAAGAAGAGACACCAGTTGGGATGAAGAGTGAGTACCAGAACATGCTTGGTAGGTACATTGTCAGCAATAACGTTGGTGGTCGCCACATCGAGCCACTGTTGTAATACATCAGTACTGTTGGTGTAGGTATAGTATTTTGGGTTGGGTTCTTTCCTGTTTTGGTAGGACAGAAACACGTTATGCTTAAACGTTAATACAAACTAGTGGATTTATGTGGTAAAAGGATGTTCGTTATGTTTCCTTTCGAGTTGTTATCTAACAGTTGAACTGCGTCACGGCTATTTCAATTCCTCAAGCAAAAGTGGACGTGTTAAACATCTTAATTGAAACCGCCTCAGCAAAATTTCATGTAATTACTCCTCTCTACAAGTTCTGGAAGCTCGTAATTGGAATTTCCGAACACCATGTAATTTGTAGCTGGGGAACGTGTATGTACGATGGTGGTGGGAATTCTGAGCTACTGTGGCTGTCTTTTCACTCAGCGTAGAGAAGCATGTAAAGACCGATTCGATCAATATTGTTCACTGTGGTTTCCAGAACCAAATACTACTGTAACCAACAACTCTCCACTCATGCCTATACGTAGTTATATGAGATACATCAGAACTTCTCTACTCTGCGAACATTGTCATCTCAGAGCAGTAGTTAAATTTAACATCTACAATTATTTGGTGGATATATCCAAATGATCTATCTTTTCCTACGGTTTTAGAACGTCTATCGGCCCTTCTGCTACCATGGAAATTATCCCTTGATGTCTTACACGTATACCATTATCCTGTCTCTTTTCGTCAGTGTTTTCAAATACATCTTTTCTTCCAAAATCTGTGGAGAACGTCATGATGTATTAGCCACCCACCAAATCTCCCGTACCCGTAAGTTATACCATGTCTGAAACGGAGGCGACTTCACTGACCGAAATAAATGAAATATGTTGGTATAAGAAAATGTTGGATTCCAAAGGATACCAGTTACTCGACAACTTGAAAGAAACGTGTGTTGTGGTTTTCTTATTGCCAATGCATATTGAATGGATCTAGGACTCTAAACACTGGATACTACAACTGTTTATTTTAGAACACACGACGGAAATATTTTTAACAAGTCTTTGCAGCAGAACATTACAACAAACAACACTGCTAGCACATACAGTTGAAGCTTTTACATGCTTTGACAGGAATGGTGACCGTTGGATATCTCTTACTATGTGTCCGACCGAAGTCGTACACATTTCTAATGTTTGACCAGCATAGGTGGTACTTCATATCGTCACAAAACTCTACACAGATAAACAGCTAACGGCTTTAGCTCAACTGACGCAGGATGATACATTGCAGACATCAATAAACCCTTAATAAAGACATTCAGTTGGTTGATAACCTGAAATAGATAAACAAAATTAGGCTTACTAGGAAAAAACATGTGGCTATTATTTTAGTTTTTATTTACTTTGTGCTTGAAATAGTGGCACAAATTACCAGAGTATTCGATGAAATGAAGTATATGTATCGTTATTTTGTTTCTCGACAATGAATTATAGTATAAAACCGTACAGATATTGAATGCTTTAGTAATTCTTCAGTATTATGTGTTACGGCCTCTCAGATGCCTGAGAGTGTGTGTAATACGCTGCTTCTCCAAGGTGCGCTTGGTATCATGGATCTGTTTTTCCTTGTAATCCGGGGTGTCATTAGATTTATAACACTTATTACTGATTTTCAAAATAAGATGCGCTTCCTGGACTAACTACAACGATTTTGACACCCGAAAAGCAAAAGAGTGCAGTTGGCTCATTGAGGATTCGCATACCTCAACCGGAATGCGAGCTCTAGTATTATCCTTTGAAGCTGACCGCTACTGACTAAAGTAAATGCAATGTCTCGGAAAATAAGACTGACCACGTTGTTATTACCCAAAAACTAATCGAGCGAAATATTTTATGAATATGAAATATATATTTATTGTAATTTTGTCATATGATGACATGGTTGATGACTGGGACTGTCATTTGAAAACAAATGTTGGTAGTGTCGAGACAGGAACCAAAGAAATTGCTACATTAGCAGCAGATCTAAACAAAATGCACAAAAATATTAAATTCACAGTTGAACATGAAACTTATAAAAGCATTAACTTTCTCTACCTACAGATGTGTAATAGTAACGATAAACATCAATTTAGTATTTTCAGAAAGCCTACCACCACAGCTGTCAGTATTGACAACTCATTTTGCCTCCCCGGCCAACAAAATGTGACGTATTTGAGAGCGACGGTACACTGAGTTATAGAAGTATCAATGGGTGACACAGACCAACAAAATGAAATGAATGTAATTAAAACAGTTGGTCATAGTAGTTGGTATACACCCACAATAATGGAAGAACTCCACAACAAAATGCAGACAAAAGCCACAGATCCACTTAACAGTAATCAACACATCATGTACTCCAAAATAAATCAGTGTTCCATAGAAGCCAAATCTAAACATGCTGCTCTCCCATACATAGGCCCACTATCATACCAAATAGGAAACTTATTTAAAAAGAAAAACATCGCAATTTAAATTACAACAAAAAGTAATCCATGATGTTAATACCACCAAGAAAGTAAAATAGGAATATACAAGCTAAAATGTAACACATGCTCAAAATTCTACATTGGACAGACAGGAAGAAGTTTTGAAGAGAGATAAAAAGAACACATTCATCCTTTAAAATCTGGCAGCTAGAACAAATCTGCATTTGCAGCCCACGTTGCTGAAGAAAACTGTTCAGTGGAAAATACTGAGAACAACATAAAAATTTTACATCTAGCAGACAAAGGAGCCCCTATGAATATATTAGAAAAAATAGAGATACACCACACACACACACACACACACACACACATACAAAATCAACCCAGACTATATTCTTAATGAACAAACTGAGTTAGCTAATATCCTTTTCCTAAAAAATTTGAAAAATTGTTTTCACCCTCCAAAGCAAATAATATTCCTACACCTATCTGCAGATCAACTAGCAAATTCATATATTACTACTATTTTCAATACGCTAAATGTAGTCAAATATTGTACTGCTTTCTTCATATATATTTAAAAAGGTCTATGACATGGAACATCTTTATAATATAACAGTATTTGCTATATATTTTACAAAGTCAAGGTCTTTCTGCACTAGTGTAAAATGCATTTACGTTGCATAAATGAATGTCTGATTCTTTTCCAGACATGGGACCTTTATGGTGTTACGATTTATCATAGCATCTTTGACACTCATGTGTTCGAAACACTTTGTATCTATCAAAACATATGATATACACTCCTGGAAATGGAAAAAAGAACACATTCACACCGGTGTGTCAGACCCACCATACTTGCTCCGGGCACTGCGAGAGGGCTGTACAAGCAATGATCACACGCACGGCACAGCGGACACACCAGGAACCGCGGTGTTGGCCGTCGAATGGCGCTAGCTGCGCAGCATTTGTGCACCGCCGCCGTCAGTGTCACCCAGTTTGCCGTGGCATACGGAGCTCCATCGCAGTCTTTAACACTGGTAGCATGCCGCGACAGCGTGGTCGTGAACCGTATGTGCAGTTGACGGACTTTGAGCGAGGGCGTATAGTGGGCATGCGGGAGGCCGGGTGGACGTACCGCCGAATTGCTCAACACGTGGGGCGTGAGGTCTCCACAGTACATCGATGTTGTCGCCAGTGGTTGGCGGAAGGTGCACGTGCCCGTCGACCTGGGACCGGACCGCAGCGACGCACGGATGAACGCCAAGACCGTAGGATCGTACGCAGTGCCGTAGGGGACCGCACCGCCACTTCCCAGCAAATTGGGGACACTGTTGCTCCTGGGGTATCGGCGAGGACCATTCGCAACCGTCTCCATGAAGCTGGGCTACGGTCCCGCACACCGTTAGGCCGTCTTCCGCTCACGCCCCAACATCGTGCAGTCCGCCTCCAGTGGTGTCGCGACAGGCGTGAATGGAGGGACGAATGGAGACGTGTCGTCTTCAGCGATGAGAGTCGCTTCTGCCTTGGTGCCAATGATGGTCATATGCGTGTTTGGCGCCGTGCAGGTGAGCGCCACAATCAGGACTGCATACGACCGAGGCACACAGGGCCAACACCAGGCATCATGGTGTGGGGAGCGATCTCCTACACTGGCCGTACACCACTGGTGATCGTCGAGGGGACACTGAATAGTGCACGGTACATCCAAACCGTCATCGAACCCATCGTTCTACCATTCCTAGACCGGCAAGGGAACGTGCTGTTCCAACAGGACAATGCGCGTCCGCATGTATCCCGTGCCACCCAACGTTTTCTAGAAGGTGTAAGTCAACTACCCTGGCCAGCAAGATCTACGGATCTGTCCCCCATTGAGCATGTTTGGGACTGGATGAAGCGTCGTCTCACGCGGTCTGCACGTCCAGCACGAACGCTGGTCCAACTGAGGCGCCAGGTGGAAATGGCATGGCAAGCCGTTCCACAGGACTACATCCAGCATCTCTACGATCGTCTCCATGGGAGACTAGCAGCCTGCATTGCTGCGAAAGGTGGATATACACTGTACTAGTGCCGACATTGTGCATGCTCTGTTGCCTGTGTCTATGTGCCTGTGGTTCTGTCAGTGTGATCATGTGATGTATCTAACCCCAGGAATGTGTCAATAAAGTTTCCCCTTCCTGGGGCAATGAATTCACGGTGTTCTTATTTCAATTTCCAGGAGTGTATGTTAGAAATGTATCCTGTGACTAATCTAAACTGCTCTGTGATACAAATTTATGTGTTCAACCGAAAGAATGTGATGGAATTGTATTCTGTGACAAATCTAAAGTGCTGAATGATACAAATTTATGTGTGCAACGATAAGAATGTGATGAAAACTACGTTGTTGGACGAAAACTATGAAAACAAATTCTCCAAACCGACGTTACACGAAAGTCACATCCCAGTGCAAATCTGTAACGCAGCCATCCATGTGGCGTGCTTATAATTAAGTATTATTTATATTTTAAGACAACTAATCAATAATAAAAGCACCATATGATCTAATGAAAGCATGAATTCCGTCTAACGATGAACTATAATGGCTAGAAACCCGTAATGATACCTTTTGAATAAAAGAACTTAAAATAAATTTGTTGCTGGTTACTGTCTCAACACCACCAACCTATATTTATTAACGCTAAAACAATCAGCTAGACTCTCATTTGGAGGTTGACCATCTAACCGCTTGCAGTGGTGAAAAAGAAACCTGATGTTAGGTATTTCATATAATTAATGACCAAACTTAAAAAATTTAGAATGTTGTCCTTATCTGCCCATTATGAGGTGTAATCTTACAATAAATGTTTAATGCAGTAAGCCAGATATTAAAGTTAGAAACTGTGCATATATCTCGAGGCTGCATTACTCATTCTGCTGGAACAGTCCAGACCATATTCATCCAATACGTATGTACGAGAGCACTCAGTGACTTTCAGCGAACTTTTCAAATAATTTCAGCCGTTTTCGAAACTTTTTTTTCATAGTAGCCTGTACAAAAAATCAAAGGAAAAAAAGCTTTAAGCGCTTACTATGTTTCCACTGTTCTTGGAGTAAAACTTCAGAATCAAGATTGTGGTTTTAATTTATTACGTCTTTACTATTAGCTCCATTCAGAACACATTATGCAGCCAATATCCACATATGACACTCAATGTAAAAGGAAAATTATATAGTCGTACGAAACATAATTAAGACGCATGAAAAACAACTGTTCTTAAACGGAGTGGACATTACCCCACTGTTTTGCGTACATGAGTGTTCATTTGCTTAAAACCTCACACTAAGGGGTCACATGTATATCGATAGGCGGTCCTCCATATTCACATTAGAGTACATGCCGGCAGCAGTTAAATGAATTAGGGGGAAAATTTTGAGCAAAAAAGACATGTGAAATTTTCGTCCTAGCACCAAATTGTACCGCTTTCTTTTTTTCATGGAAATATTGCAGAGAGAAAGGGATTATCATAAACATTTTTCTTCACTCACCCGTTGTAGTGCTTCTTCAATTTCTATTTCATTTGCCTATATAACATTTAACCTCCTTCGATACCACAACATGGCCAACTTCTTCATATCTAGATAAAAAACAAATGGTTCACTTCACTTCCATATCAGTACTTCCCGTATCAGTACCTTCTTTGACTGTGCCAGTCTATTCTGATAGATTCGTTGGGTATAAACTTACTCCCTAGACAGGAGAATCTTTTCACTTGTTCCATTGTTGAATCGTCCGCAATTTTAGTGTGAAGGCAGCTGTTCGTTCTACTACTCTTCATCAGTTACGCCTTTTCTTTGTTGGCCCTTAAGCGTCATTTTGCGTTAAGTATGTTGTCTCAAGCTGCGAGTACTTTTAAGAAACATATTCTAAATGTAGGCGCAGAAACAGGATTCAATTTGCAGTTGAAGAACCAGAGAATATTTTCAAAATGCCATTTCACAAGACTTTAACCAACAAGAAGTAGCACCAACATCCTTCATTAAGAGAACTATATTAATTCTAAACAGCAGAAGCTCGTATAATGTAGACGAAATTTCAAACTAAATTCTGAAAAAGTTGTTCTAACTTAAACAGTGACGCCCTTAGTGTTATAAGTAATGCATCACTGGCACATAGGAATATCCCGTGAAAATTATAATATGTAATTCTAAAATCTTTTCATAACAAAGGTGACAAGAGAAAGACTTAAATAGTTATAATTCAGATTCATCAGAACACTTTTTTGAAAGTATTCGAAAAAGTAGTATCACATTTAAGAAAAAGCAATTTACTTACCATATCATAGCCTGGCTTACAGAAGCGGCTGCTCAACATAGAAAGCTATTTACACATTCGATCATGAAATATTACGAGCCTGATATAATATCTCTACGAAATGTTGCGGTCACAGGGCGACTTTATGTACAGCACAAACAATATGGGTGACACAAATTGAAAATAGTAGATATTTATTGAACTATTATACATAGATATACTCAGCTTCGTCTGATGTATGACGTATTGTTCTGTGGTTAAATTCCTACACGCTAGTCTAACCTCCCAGTGAAAGCTGACTGTCTAATCTACGGCAGTTAATTTTGGTCTGCTGAAAAGATAGTTCAGGCTCAAGTACGAATAAAACTTGGACACATGGTACTTGCTGTCTCACCATTACTCGTTACCAGTGGATGGCTATAAAGGTGGATTCAGGTGATTTGCGCCAGCTGACGATAACTGTAGACTGGAAGTGATGACACTTAACTTTTGCTAACGATAAACTGACTGTGACAGAGCGTCTGCGTTTATCCACGACCGGCGGAATGATGGTCGTCTGCGATACAGTTGACAAATTCAGAAATTAGTTTGTAGTGTCAGCCCTCTCGGTGGCTGCTGACTTAAGTATCTGCGTATGGAGTGGGCTCTTTGATGGTTTTGTAGCGGAAGCATACATAATTAGGTACCTATTTACGAGCGCTACCGATGTCGAGACTGACTGGAATTCTGAAGACTTTGACTGGGGACTGCTTAGCTGTTAGTGTCCTCTTGCTATGCATCTTGTCTGATTGCGCACATAACCGCTTATAGTTTCACCGTCCACTCATATTAATGTGATCATTGGTCAAAAACCCCGAATAACTGCCTTTTGTATGTTCAGGAAGAGAGTCATTGAGGTTCTGGAGAGGATCGCTAGGGTTGTGGAGCCATGATAACTCCAGTGCCATGATCAGTTGCGCTAGCTTTCTCGGCTAATGATACATTTTGGGAACAGCCCTATCGAGATAGTGCCACAGATTGGTTGGTTGGTTGATTTGGGTTGAGGTCCAAACAGCGAGGTCATCGGTCCCATTGGATTACGGAAGGATGGGGAAGGAAGCCGGCCATGTCCTTTCAAAGGAACCATGCCGTGTTTTGTGTGAAGCCATTTTTGGGAAATCACGGAAAAACTAAATCATGATGGCAGGACGCGGGTCCTGTGTCCACAGATTGTCATTAGGGTTTATTATGGAGAGTTTGGTGGTCAATGGAGTAAACGAAATACTCGTGCCTTTCGACCACGCACGTACACAGCGAGCTGTGCGAAATATTGCACTTTCTTGACGGTAAAAACGCCATTGCGCCGAAGAAAAACCAAGTGGATGTTGGGGTGGGCATATTCCCCAATGTTGAGGCATACTTGTAAAATGACGAAATCTCGAAGGGAATGCTACGGAAACACTCCCCACACCGTAATTGTTGCAGGACGTTGCTTTCAGAAGTTTCACACCGAACATGCCAACGGTGATCTGCCAGACGGAGCGTAAGACGTCACTACTCTGAAAAGGCCACTTGTCGCCCCGCAGTGGACGCCCAGATGCGGCACTAGCGCGGGATTTCCAGCCTTCGTCGCCAATGACCAGCAGCAAGTGTGGGTGCACGAACCAGGCACCTGCCGCAGAAGCCCATACGCAGCAAAAGTTCGCTGAACCGTCGTTGAGGAAACATTTGGTTGCTAGAATGAGATTTTCACTCCGCAGCGGAGTGTGTGCTGATATGATACTTCCTGGCGGATTAAGACTGTGTGCCCGACCGAGACTCGAACACGGGACTTTTGCCTTTCGCGGGCAAGTGCTCTACCAAATGAGCTACCCAAGCACGACTCACGCCCCGTCCTCACAGCTTTACTTCTGCCAGTATCTCGTCTCCTACCTTCCAAATTTTACAGAAGTTCTCCTGCGAACCCTGCAGAACTACCACTCCTGAAAGTCTCGGTCCGGCACACAGTTTTAATGTGCCAGGAAGTTTCATATCAGCGCACACTCCGCTGCAGAGTGAAAATCTCATTTTGGAAACATCCCCAAGGCTGTGGCTAAGCCATGTCTCCGCAATATCCTTTCTTTCAGGAGTGCTAGTTCTGCAGGGTTCGCAGGAGAGCTTCTGTAAAGTTTGGAAGGTAGGAGACGAGATACTGGCAGAAGTAAAGCTGTGAGGACGGGGCGTGAGTCGTGCTTGGGTAGCTCATTTGGTAGAGCACTTGCCCGCGAAAGGCAAAGGTCCCGAGTTCGAGTCTCTGTGCGGCACGCAGTTTTAAACAGCCAGGATGGTTCATTTGGTTGCTTCTTAGTCCATCTTGGTGGTCAGCTGCTCAACACTTGCATGTCTATTTGCGCGTACATATCTTATCAGCGGTCGTCCACACGTGTCATCTGAGGCCCGTGGAATACAACAGTTTCCTCGGCGTCGGGTATGAATAGCGCCATATAGCTGTGCACTGTATTCTTTAACGACAGGGGCACGCTGACAGTTTACAAACATAGCCGTTTCGGAAATGCTTCCACTCCGAAAGCCAATGATCATTTCGTTTTCGCCGTCAGGTGAACCTCTCAGTTTCTGCATTACAACGATTACACTGTTTCGCGCGACACCCGATACGCTTTATATACCCTCCTGCTAGTGCTGCCGCCTGCCGTGTATGACTGCCAGCACACGGTGACGTCTGAGATAGGCGGTGGCCTCATTAACGTCACTGTATCACGTATTTTCCTAAGAATTTCGAACACATAGTACAGTTTTACAGTGCTGAAAGCTTCTTCTCGGACTGCGAGTCCCGTCTGCCATAATAGCCTTCTTAACATGAAAGTGTCTTTCTCACCTTCCATTTTTAACACTCACACTTCGGTTTTGTAGATGGTGAAGATTACTCTTTCACTCTGATTAGTGAGATAAACAGGAATTTGTGTGAGGGACAATCGCAGTCACAAGTATATATCTTCAATATTAACCGTTTGGCTGCTCTTGTAAGTAATTTATTTAACGACCAGTTTCGTAGCTTAGAAGTCGCATCATAATTTAAATGTGGAGAATCACAACACTGCAACTTTGTCATGAATCACTGTATCTAAATTGAGGATGTCGCATCTAGGCTACGAAACCGCTCGTTACAAACAATATTACAAGAGCAGTCAAGCGGTTATTTAGAAGATGAATGGAGAGTGTAGTTTTCACACTTGCTCATTTGAACAGGGTCCAGTAAGGAAAATAATCTAGGTTGCAAATGACAGCAGAAGCTTTATTTGCGTTTTTCGCCTTTTTGAGCCATCTTCGGAATCTCTACAATGGAAAAGATATATTGAAACGTATGAGGGGTGCAGTCCTGACTAGCATGAGAAGGTGGTAAAATTTTTTAAATGCATACTGCATCCTTGCGCCGAAGGTAAGAGTCGTCGTCGTTTAAACGACTGTACTACAGATTTAGGTATTCGTTGCCAGTTTTGTGCAACATCTAATTCTTTTCTTTAGTGCGTTCCAAAATTATAGTTGTTTATGATCGGAAACATTACCCTCCCTTTCTTAAGGATTACATACGAATTTAAATATAAAAACCTTGCCATGATGTCATGCTAGATGGGACTACACTCTTAATTCTTAGACTACGTCTATTTATTCATTTCTTTTTTTGCCGTGTACAAATTCTCGGTATGTTACAAAAAATGAAACGAAACGAGTAAATAAAGTTTCTACTGTAATTTGCAACATGGTGTTTTCCTTACTGAAAATACGCTACTGGCCATTAAAATTGCTACACCAAGAAGAAATGCAGATGATAAACGGGTATTCATTGGACAAATATATTATACTAGAACTAACATGTGATTACATTTTCATGCAATTAGGGTGCATAGATCCTGAGGAATCAGTAACCAGAACAACCACCTCTGGCCGTAATAACGGCCCTGATACGTCTGGGAATTGAGTCAAACAGAACTTGGATGGCGTGTACAGATACAGTTGCCCATGCAGCTTCAACACGATACCACAGCTCATCAAAAGTAGTGACTGGCGTATTGTGACGAGACAGTTGCTCGGTCACCATTGACCAGACGTTTTCAATTGGTGAGAGATCTGGAGAATGTGCTAGCCAGGGCAGCAGTCGAACATTTTCTGTATCCAGAGAGGCCCGTACAGGACTTGCAACATGCGGTCATGCATTATCCTGTTGAAATGGAGGGTTTCGCAGGGATCGAATGAAAGGTAGAGCCACGGGTCGTAACATATCTGAAATGTAACGTCCACTGTTCAAAGTGCCGTCAATGCAGACAAGAAGTGACCGAGACGTGTAACCAATAGCACACCATACCATCACGCCGGGTGATACGCTAGTATGACGAATACACGTTTCCAATGTGAGTTCACTGCGATGTAGCCAAACACGGATGAGACCATCATGATGCTGTCAACAGATTCTGGATTCATCCGAAAAAATGACGTTTTGCCATTCGTGCACCCAGGTTCGTCGCTGAGTACACCATCGCAGTCGCTCCTGTCAGTGATGCAGCGTCAAGGGTAACCGCAGCCATGGTCTCCGAGCTGTTAGTCCATGCTGCTACAAACGTCGGCGAACTGTTCATGCAGATTGTCATGGAAACGTCATGGTACGCATTTCTCCTTCTTACACGAGGCATCACAGCAACGATTCACCAGGCAATGCCGGCCAACTGCTGTTTGTGTATCAGAAATGGGTTGGAAATTTTCCTCATGTCTGCACGTTGGAGGTGTCGCCACCAGCGCCAACCTTGTGTGAATGCTCTGAAAAGCTATTCATTTCCATTTCACAGCATCGCCTTCCTGTTGGTTAAATTTCGCCTCTGTAGCACGTCATCTTCGTGGTGTAGCAATTTTAATTGCAGTGCCTGTGTTACTATGATTACGATGTCCAAAGGGACTTTGCATCGTAATCAAATACAGGCACTGCAATATCGCATTTATCTGCGGATACGAGGCAGGTGACTTCCAAGGCCGTTGACGCATGGTTGACGATTTATGGACGTTTGGGTCTCATCGTGTGTCGTGCATAGATAGACAAATGGTAAGGCGGCCGCTCGCGATAAGCTGGAAATGCGGTTTCGAGTCAAGGTCCGGCACAAATTCTCATTGTCGTCATTCCAATATACAGCTAATGGTTGTTATACATCTAATGCATGTTGTGATATGGGTTGGTAGGATAGTCCTACCCTATAAGCCAACGTCATTTTCTGGAGAGAATTGGTATCGGAATGCAGATGTTGTTGTTGCGGTCTTCTGTCCAGAGACTGGTTTGTTGCAGCTCTCCCTGCTGCTCTATCCTGTGCAAACTTCTTCATCTCCCAGTACCTACTGCACCCTACATCCTTCTGAATCTGCTTAGTGCATTCATCTCTTGGTCTCCCACTACGATTTTTATCCTCCACGCTGCCCTCCAGTACTAAATTGGTGATCCCTCGGTGGCTACTGGCCGGAGTGGCCGAGCAGTTCTAGGCTCTACAGTCTGGAACCACGCGACCGGTACGGTCGCAGGTTCGAATCCTGCCTGGGGCATGGCTGTGGGTGATGTCCTTAGGTTTGTTAGGTTTAAGTAGTTCTAAGTTCTAGGGGACTGATGACCTCAGAAGTTAAGTCCCATAGTTCTCAGAGCCATTTGAACGATTTGAACCTTGGTGCCACAGAATATGTCTTACCAACCGATCCCTTCCTCTAGTCAAGTTGTGCCACAAATTCCTGTTCTCACCAATTCTATTCAATATCTCCTCATTAGTTATGTGATCTAACCAGAACACAGGTATTGCACATATAATCCCGAAAAAGAACCATCGGCCCTGTCTGTGTATCTGTGCCAGACGCCGCGCCCCCGACGTGAGATGCGTTCGGCGCTGGGAGCAGAGACGGCAGCTCCTTCCAGTTGCCGGCTTCCAGCTCCAGCTCCAGCCAGCAGCCGCGGCGCGCTGTGGGCCTTATTGACCCATCTCGCAGTACAGCGGACACTGGCAGTAAAAACACCGCCCGCCCCGCACTCAAGGGGATGTATCGCGGCGGAGCGAGGCGAGGCGGCGCGCCGGAACCGCCTACACGGCTTGCCACTCGCGGCCGCCGCGGCCCGGCCCGCCGCTGCGCTGCGCTCGGGGGAAAAGGCGCGCCCGTCGCGGCCGTAACTCATACACGTGCTTCCGCCGGCCACAGGAGGTCCAGCGCAAGACGCGCGACTCACGGCGCGGGCCTCGAAATATGAGGCGGCTGCGGAAGTCGTGAATACACATCCCAGCTGCCGGATATTTTCATGGTCTTACGAGGAATGCTATGATCTTCACTGTTGGAAATGGCTTACCTAATGGCTGTATATCTCGCCTTCTAGACATTGTTGTATCTGGAACAGGTGTTTTGTTTCCCTGAATATAGATGTGGTGTCACCGCCAGACACCACGCTTGCTAGGTGGTAGCCTTTAAATCGGCCGCGGTCCGTTGGTATCCGTCGGACCCGCGTGTCGCCACTATCAGTGATTGCAGACCGAGCGCCGCCACACGGCAGGTCTAATCTAGAGAGACGCCCTAGCACTCGCACCAGTTGTACAACCGACTTTGCTAGCGATGGTTCACTGTCAACAGACGCTCTCATTTGCAGAGACGACAGTTTAGCATAGCCTTCAGCTACGCCATTTGCTACAACCTAGCAAGGCGCCATATTCAGTTACTATAAGAAATATCTTCAAGTATGTATTCTGAACAGATGTGAATCATGTACCGTCAAGAGCGACGTTCATCATTAATGAATTAAAGTTAATATCAAACTAGTTACGTCCGCTTTCTGAATTCTCATTCCTTGTCATGTTCCAGACCTCACGTCAGTATAGTTCTTCCCTACTCACGCCAGCATGCGTGAGCTAAAACGCGTGCATTTCGCCCTCCACTCGTAACACGGTGTTGGCTCTTCTCGTAACACACAAATAGAATTACAAATAAATGGTTGAAATGGCTCTGTTAGAATGCTGCTGATCGGGGTGGGATCCTTACCAGGTGGGATTGACGGAGGACATCGAAGGGATGCAAAAAAGGGCAGCTCGTTTTGTATTATCACGTAATAGGGGAGAGAGTGTGGCAGATATGATACGCTAGTTGGGATGGAAGTCATTAAAGAAAAGACTTTTTCGTCGCGGCGAGATCTATTTACGAAATTTCAGTCACCAACTTTCTCTTCCGTATGCGAAAATACTTTGTTGAGCCCAGCCTACATAGGTAGGAATGATCATCAAAATAAAATAAGAGAAAGCAGAGCTCGAACAGAAAGGTTTAGGTGTTCGTTTTTTCCGCGCGCTGTTCGTGAGTGGAATGGCAGGGAGATAGTATGATTGTGGTTCGATGAACCCTCTGCCAAGCACTTAAATGTGAATTGCAGAGTAATCGTGTAGCTGTAGATGTAGATGTAACTTCTGAGGTCATCAGTCCCGTAGAACTTAGAACCACTTAAACCTAACTAACCTACTGACATCACACACATCTATGACCATGGCAGGATTCGAACCTGCGACTGTAGCGGTCGCACGGTTCCAGACTATAGCGCCTAGAAACGCTCGGCCAGTCCGGCCAGTATAGAAGTACACTGAGGTACGAAACAAACTGGCATAGACCTGCGTATTCAAATACAGAGATATATAAACAGGCAGACCTGCGCTCTGCACCGCCTGTATAAGACAACAAGTTTTTTTTCTAAATGTTCAAATGTGTGTGAAATCTTATGGAAATTAACTGCTAAGGTCATCAGTCCCTAAGCTTACACACTATTTAATCTAAATTAACCTATGGACAAACACAGACACCCATGCCCGAGGGAGGACTCGAACCTCCGCCGGGACCAGCCGCGCAGTCCATGACTGCAGTGCCCCATACCGCTCGGCTAATCCCACGCGGCAAGACAACAAGTGTCTGCAGCAATTGTTAGGACAGTTACTGCTGCTACAATGGCAGGTTATCAAGATCTGAGTGACTATAAGCGAGTTCCATGTAATACAGTCGTTCGCGAGTTGTTAAACACATGTGTGACTTATAGGCCTTATTGTCATGTTTTTTGTCTGCAAGATTAGCCTTATATCTTTTAGTGCACAGCAAAGCTTGTCTCCAACTACTGCTTTGAATGCTAAAATCAACCACCCTGCCGCGCGGGATTAGCCGAGCGGTCTCAGGCGCTGCAGTCGTGGACTGTGCGGCTCGTCCCGGCGGAGGTTCGAGTCCTCCCTCGGGCGTTTGTGTATGTGTTTGTTGTTTGTCCTTAGATTAAATAGTGTGTAAGCTTAGGGACTGATAACCTTAGCAGTTATAAAGTCCCATAAGATTTAACACACTTCTTTTTTTTTCCCACCATCCAGTCACTTTACTTGGCGCTGAAGTTTGAGTTCTCACGGGCTGCATGGTCGGCCGGACACTTTTAAAACGTTTATAAAGTACAGATGTTTGACATATGATACAGAGAAGGATATACTGACCCAGGTTTATATGTGAGACGATGCTCGCTAGCACTGTATCTGCACTTTATAAACCTGTTAAGTGTCCGGCCGACCGTGCAGCCCAACAAAACTCAAACTTCAGCGCCAAGTAATGTGACCGGTAGGTTGATTTTAGGATCCAAAGCAGTGGTTGGAGACGTGCTTTGCTCGGCACTAAAAGAGATAAAGCTAATCTTACAGACAGAAATAATGAGAACAGGGTGTATAAGTCACACATGTGGTTAACAAATCGCGAACGTCTGTATGACATGGAACTCGCTTATAGCAGATGGTATTCAAGCGCTTCCAAAATCCACCACTCCCGCTTCTGTCACTCACATTCTGTGCTAATCTGGTGTCTAATCTTATGGGGTGATAACTGGCTAGAGGAAATGTATATTGTGAACCAGCCGGAACGAACCTAATGCCCAGAGGTCTAACAGCTGACTGAAAGTGATCATCAGAGTATAAGGAGAGGTCTTTACTGTTACACTTCTGGTTACTTTATCATTCTCGCTACAACATCCACTTACAGGTAAAAGTGATCTAGTGATGAAGCTGAGAGCGGCTGGAGAAAAGTCCTGAGTACTCAGAACACATGTTTGTTTTGTTGTTTCCTTCATAGTAGGGATACGCAACTACGCTAAAGGAAGCTTGGTGCAAAGACAGAGGTAAAATCTGTAGCGGTACGAAACATTTCGACTTGATTAGCAAACATAAAGAGCTGAGTAATGTGATGTAATCCTGTTCACTACTGATGTCGCCCGCATCTCGTGGTCGTGCGGTAGCGTTCTCGCTTCCCACGCCCGGGTTCCCGGGTTCGATTCCCGGCGGGGCCAGGGATTTTCTCTGCCTCGTGATGGCTGGGTGTTGTGTGATGTCCTTAGGTTAGTTAGGTTTAAGTAGTTCTAAGTTCTAGGGGACTGATGACCTAAGATGTTAAGTCCCATAGTGCTCAGAGCCATTTGAACCATTTGAACTACTGATGTCGGGAGGCAGCTAGGAAAATAAGGGGTGTGCTAGGGGAACGATTGCTTGGAGGAAGTGATGTCACAAATGCACGAAGAAAAATCTCTAACGCTGCGTGGGATGTAAACCAAACGCAAGCACAATAAAACACGCAACAATTAATATGTACTGCGTTTACATTGGGAAATATTTCTACAGCTCCCTCCTTACATAACATACACTGATTTTCGAGAAAACAGGACACCTCAAACAGCTGGAGAGAGGATGTTCATGTTCACAGGACATCTTCTTTAGTATGTTCTGAAGAAATGATTAGCATATGAACCATGTCGGCTAGTGGGTACAAGGTCAACACCAATATAGGGGCGCAATATCACCCACCGGTAAAATGTGCCTGCGGCTCTCGTTGTCGTTTTAAAAAGGTAGTAATGGATCGGTGCGACTTGTGCAGACGCGCAGGATGCCTCAAAGTCGTATGTGCGAACCGTACTGTTAAATTAGTGAGCTCAAAACAGCGCGCGTTATTGGCATGAGAGAATGTCATGCATCCATGTGGGAAATTGCTGCCCGTGTGGGACGAAGTGTTTCGGCAGTGCAACGGTTGTGCTCAGAGTGGTACACCAGAGGCCACACTACTGGCCATTAAAATTGCTACAGCAACAACAAATGCAGATGATAAACGGGTATTCATTGGACAAATATATTATACTAGAACTGACATGTGATTACATTTTCACGCAATTTGGGTGCATAGATCCTGAGAAATCATGCCCAGAACAACCACCTCTGGCCTTAATAACGGCCGTGATGCGCCTGGGCATTGAATCAAACAGAGCTTGGATGGCGTGTACAGGTACAGATCCCAATGCGACTTCAACATGATACCACAGTTCATCAAGAGTAGAGCCTGGCGTATTGTGACGAGCCAGTTGCTCGGCCACCATTGACAAGACGTTTTCAATTGGTGAGACATCTGGAGAATGTGCTGGCCAGGGTAGCAGTCGAGCATTTTCTGTATCCAGAAAGGGCCCGTACAGGACCTGCAACATGCGGTACTGCATTATCCTGCTGAAATGTAGGATTCCGCAGGGATCGAATAAAGGGTAGAGCCACGGGTCGCAACACATCTGAAATGTAACGTCCACTGTTCAAAGTGCCGTCAATGCGAACAAGAGGTGACCGAGACGTGTAACCAATAGCACCCCTTACCATCACGCTGAGTGATACGCCAGTATGGCAATGACGAATACACGCCTCCAATATGCGTTCACCGCGATGTTGCCAAACACGGATGAGACCATCATGATGCTGTAAGCAGAACCTGGATTCATCCGAAAAAATGACGTTTTGCCATTCATTCACCCAGGTTCGTCGTTGAGTACAGTGTCGCCGGCGCTCCTGTCTGTGATGCAGCGTCAAGGGTAGCCGCAGCCATGGTCTCCGAGCTGATAGTCCAAGCTGCTGCAAACGTCGTCGAACCGTTCGTGTAGATGGTTATTGTCCTGCAAACGTCCCCATCTGCTCAGGGATCGAGACGTGGCTGCACGATCCGTTACAGCCATGCGGATAAGATGCCTGTCATCTCGACTGCTAGTGATACGAGGCCGTTGGGATCCAGCAAGGGGCTCCGCATTACCCTCCTGAACCCACCGATTCCATATTTTGCTAACAGTCTTTGGATTACGACCAACGGGAGCAGCAATGTCACGATATGGTAAACCGCAATCGCGATAGGCTACATTGCGACCATTATCAAAGTCGGAAACGTGAGCGTACGCATTTCTCTTCCTTACACGAGGCATCACAACAACGTTTCACCAGGCAACGCCGGTCAACTGCTGTCTGTGTGTGAGGAATCGGTGGGAAATTTTCCTCATGTCAGCACGTTGTAGGTGTCGCCACCGGCGCCAAACTTGAGTGAATGCTCTGAAAAGCTAATAATTTGCATATCACAGCGTCTTCTTCCTGTTGGTTAAATTTCGCGTCTGTAGCACGTCATCTTCGTGGTGTAGCAATTTTAATGGCCAGTAGTGTAGATGGGCCACGTCACACCAACCAGACCACCACCCGAGAAGATCGACACCTCATCCGAATAGGATTGCAGGACAGACCTGCGACCTTCTCGTGCAACAGTGTAATAGTGTAACACATCGTACTGTATCAGGAGTGACAGTCCGTCGCCGTTTATTACGGCATGTGTTATGTGCACATTGTCCACTGCAACATCTACCTCTGACGAGGGCACAGAAACTTTCCAAACGGCAATGGTGTATAGAACGACTTTACTGGGGACGGGAATCGCCTCAGATGGTGTTTTCGGACCAATCGATATTGTTTCTTTGAAAATTATGGCCACATTCCTATTCACCGCAGACAAAGGAAACGGCATCCCAGTGACTGCATTCGCACAGGACATACACCTCGAACGCAAGACCTAATGGTGTGGGGTGCCATCGGGTACAATCAGAAATCATCTTTGGTGCGTGTCCAGGGCACTGTGACCAGAGTGACCTTTGTGGATCACCCGTAGTCACACTACATCTGCACAAACCAACAGATGCCATTTTTCAGCAATAAAACGCACGACAACACAGACACGATAGCCCTTTTCTCTGGCCTACCAGGTCACCATACTTGTTGCCAATTGAAAACGTGTGGGATATGGTGAAACGACAAGTGCAGTGCTGTGACCCAGTACCAACCACCACAGATGAAATTTGGAACCAGGTAAAAGCAGCATGGATGGCTAGACCACACGTCGCCATTGGCACCTTACATGCGTCGATATCACCATTCTAGGAGAAAGTCATCAGGTTCCATGACGGAACCTGTCCCTAGTAGTCAACAGGACACATACTGAACCGAAGTGACTGAAATGCTAATCATTTCTGCAGGACGTGAATATGAACGTCCTATCTCTAGTCGTTGAAGGTGTTCTGTCTTTTATAAACATTCAGTGGTGACAGGTAATCAGAGAAACAGAACAGACATAATACTGCCCGACGCGCAGGTGTTGCTGGATGGAAGATCACGATGAACGAGCTGCATGAGAAAGATATGGGAGGGTCTGATACACCGGTTATGTTTGCTCCGTTTTAACGTTTGCATGCCAAAGTGCGCAGTCTGAGAGAGGGGGGAAAGTTTTATGGAAATACTCTCGGGTAACTTCAATAGTTGGTGGCTGCAGCTGTGAAGGAGCAGACCACGTTTCCCTTAAAAATCATATCATGTGTGAACCATTAATATTACAAAAAACCTAAGCATGTATGTCTACTCGTGAGACAAGTTCATCGACATTCCAGAAAAGTCTGTGTCAATGAAAACCTGAGGACAAAAGTCACTGTCGCGTCATACGTCACTGCTAGGTATCATAGCTCGATTTAATTTGGACCATACATAGAAAGATTTGCTACAGAATATTAATGAAGGTAACAAAGCAAATAAGAGAAGAGACGAAAAGAAGTGACATTTTTATTCCACGGCGGTAAAAACACTCAATTCACGGCGATTCATGATGGTCCACTGAACATTACAAACAGCGAGACGTGGTTCGTATAGGTTTTGTGATCACCACGGTTGATAGAGTATGCTCTGAATCGTGCTCCCACGCTAGCCACAAGCATCGGAAAAATGTCATCTACAAGGGCAGATAAGTGAGGGAACTATCGTACAGCCACCTTAATAACACATGCATCCAAGCTGATGTCAAGAATAATACAGAGAAAAATGGAATGAATGTAGATAGCGATCAGTTTGCGTCAAGAAACGTAAGAACATTTGAGATACAGTCCTGACGTTGCTCTTGATAATTGGAGCAAAATCAAAAACCAAGGACACAATCAAAGGATTTGTTGACCAGGTAAAAGCGTTGGACAGTATAAAATAGAGGAAGATGATCGAAATTCTGGAAAAAGTAGGGGTGAATACAGGAGCGACGAGTAATTTACAACATGGACAAAAACAAAGAGGCGACAAAAAGACTGGAAGATCAAGAAAGAAGTACTCGGATTTAGAAGTAATGTAGCCGTCCACTCGTACTCATAAATTTACACATGGAAGAAGCAATGACGGAAATGAAAGAAATATTCAAGAGTGCAATTAAAATTCAGAGTGAACCGAAAGGATGTCAATGGTAATATATGCTGATGACATTGCTGTCATCAGTGAAAGTGAAGAGGAATTACAGAATCTGTTGAATGAAATGAGCAGTCTTACTAATGGAATATGGAATGATCGTTAACTGAAAGAAGACTAAAGTAATGAGAAACGCCAAAACAAGAATAGCAAGAAACTTAATATCAAAATTGGTGTTCACGAAGCAGACCGATTTAAGGAATTCTGCAGCCTTGGAAGCAAAATAACCCGTGAGGGACTAACGAGTGGCGTAGAAAGTAGACTAGGGCAAGCCAAGAAGGCGTTCGTGGCCAAACGGAGATTGTTAGTACCACGCACAGCCTTTAATTTGCAAAAGAATTTACGAAAATGTACGTTTGGGGCACACATTAAATGTCGGTGAGTGACTGACTTTTGGAAAAAAACAACAGAATAGAATCGAAGCATGTCAGATGAGGTGCTAAAAAGAATATTGTAAATTAAGTGGACTCATAACGAATGAGGAGGGTTCCCTTAGCATCCGGAAGGAAACGAACACATGGAAAATACTGAGAAGAAGAAGAGACTGGATGGCGTGTTCAAATGTGGCTCTGAGCTCTATGGGACTTAACATCTGTGGTCATCAGTCCCCTAGAACGTAGAACTACTTAAACCTAACTAACCTAAGGACATCACACACATCCATGCCCGAGGCAGGATTCGAACCTGCTACCGTAGCGGTCACGCCGTTCCAGTTTGAAGCGCCTAGGACAGCACGGCCACACCGGCCGGCTGGATGGCGTGTGTTAAGAAATCACGGAATAATTTACTTGTTACTATCAGGAGCTGTAGAGTGCAAATACTGTAGAGGAAGGTACAGATTGGAATACAGGCAACAAATAACTGAGGATATGGGACGCAAGAGCTACGCTGAGCTGAAGAGATTCGCACAGGAGAGGAATTCATGGCGGGCTGCATCAGACCAGTCAACAGAGTGATGAGTAATTAATAAATGAGTAAATAAACTGCATTGATTACTAAGTTATGTACGGTGTTCCGCTTGGTTTAAAACTTGTGGGCAGTTATCTACGAAGTAGATACCACGTGCATTAATTTGTAGACTGACTGTAGAATCTACTGATAAAAAGAGGAATAGTTGTACGAGGGTTGCCCAGAAATTAATGCATCACATTTTTTCTTCGACAATTCTTTATTGAACAGAATGAGAATTACACACACGAAAGAATCATGTTTTATCTATACACTCTATTTTTCCTCGTAATCTCCATCCCATTCTATGGCCTTCCTCCAGCGCGAAACAAGGGCGTGTATGTCCTGTCGGTACCAATTCTTGTTCTGGTGGCGGAGCCAGTGCTTCCTCATCGTCTTCAAAATGTCTGCCACGAATGGCATCCTTTAATGACCCAAAAAAGTGATTGTCCGAGGGGGCTGTAACATGTGATGTGTGACAGCCGTGGATGGTCTCCCCATCCGCTGCAAACTGTGGAGTTCTGCCGAACCTCTTTCTGATGACCTCATCCTCCGTGCCCAGCGACTTCTGTGGACAGCAGATACCCATAGACTTTGCACAAGCGTTTGTGAATATACCCACAGTTTTTTTATCCTCAGTAAGAAATTCAATGACGGCACGTTGTTTGTATCGTACATCATCCAGAGACGCCATTTTGAGACTGTCCTGCTGCTACGCTATGTCAGTAGAGTCGGAAACATGGCGTGCTGGCTCAGGAGATGTAGAATCACAGATATGTAACGTTTCGCATTCATAGCATCGTTTTCGGCAGAGACAAAAAAATATGGTGCATTACTTTATGGGCAAACCTCATAATTGTGTATGATTTATCCGCATGACATTAGTGACGAGCCACCACTACTGCGGATGATATGTATTCCCAGCTGTAAAGAGGTTGTGAGTCTACAAACTCCTATGCAAAATGTACCGTAAAAAGAAGGCTGCATGGGTTTGAGAGGTATGCTACAATGAGAATAACGTTGACCTGTGTGGAATGTTGTGGAACGAAATCGCATCTGGCAGGGGATCTCGTCTCGTGTTTGCCGTTGTTCTAAGACGGCCCAGAGACGCGCCGTGTATTTGCCGAAGGGCTCACCATCGCTCAGACTGCTCCTTGCGCAGGGAAGCAGTTTCAGAGACATCAGCCGAAAGGCACACACGCCGCGCCTCTCGGGGATGAGACGACGAACGCTCGCTACATCCCCTAACGATCATCCGATTCCGTATCAAGTTCTCCCAACGCCCTTGTATCTTTCCCCTAAAACCAAACTGTGACAGGAGCTACTTCAGTGAGGAACGAGCTCCATTTTTTATAAAGTCCATAAACTATCAATTTTAGTTGTTACGTAAGAGGAAATTTTATCCTACTAAAAATGGAAGAGTGTGCAGAGGTATCTTCACAAAATTTATATCCTGGTGCAAATTAGTCCATGAAATATAAAAGCGTGTTATTCTTCCACTACTGGATTAACCTTCTAAGCTGTACTGTCCGACATATCCGTCCATGACCCTCTCGTTCGCAATTGGTTGTTACGACGGGAAAAAAATGGCAGTGCCAAGACGGAGTTGTGCGAAATAAACGAAAATTGATAGCCATGTTTCAACATCGGATAATATATCGATATCTTCGCAGATGAGCGATCGTGGGCGTTGGTTACCTTTGAGATAGGATGTGGTGAGTTGATGCTCGTGAAGAATAACTTTAAGTTGACAGAGATGCCATTATTATCATATCCCTGAATTTGATCTGTGTACCAGGGATACGAGGAGCTGGAAGATCCTTCAGCGATATGACAGAAAGACATGGCATGCAGCCATTATACATGATTACTTGTAGCGGTGGTGACCAGGACGTACGGTCGCTACATGACTAGGCTTCGGACGGCCACGTGGCACTACCGTGAAGAAAGGCCATCTTCTTCGGTGTGTGGCGCTGGCGCATCGTACTACACCTGCAGCAGCAATTTGCGCTGCACTAAGCAACACAGTGACACAACGGACTTTTACAAAATGGATACTTCAGGAACGGCTCCGAGCTAGATGCCCTGAAGCGTGCATTCCACTCATCCCAGACCAGCCCCATCTGCGACTTCAGTGCTATCAAGTGAGAGTTCTGTGAAAGGTAGGGTGGAGGCCTCTTTTATTTTCTGAAGAAAATTACATCCACCCAGGTGACAGCGATGGCCTTGTGTTGGTTGGAGGATGTGCAACCAACTTGTCTGCGTGCTAGATGCACTGGACATTCATCTGGAGTTGTAGTCCGGGATGTGATATCGTATATCAGCAGGCGAATTGTCGTGGTTGTCCCATACACCCTGACTGCGAATCTTTACGTCAGTCTGGTGATTCCACCTGTTACGCTGCCATCCATGAACGGCATTCAAGGGATGTTTTCCAACAAAATAAAGCTCGCCCACATACCGCTGTTGTAACTCAATATGCTCTACAGAGAATCGATATGTTGTCCTAGCCTCTCCGAACACCAGATATGTCTCCAAAAGAGCACAAATGGGAAATTATTGGACGACAACTCCAGCGGTATCCACAAACACCATTGACCGTCCCTGTATTGACCGTCCAAGTGCGACAGGCATGGAACTCCATCCCACATTTTAATATCCGGCACCTGTCCAACACAATCTAGGCACACTTGCATGCTTGCATTCAACATCCTGGCGGTTACACCTGTTACCAATTACCAGCATTTCACATTTGCAATGGCTTATTTCGCGCTTACATTATCCGGTGATTTTGAAATATGTCACTTAAATAGGTTACCTAGACAAATGTGCTCCTGAAATTTCATAACTCTACATTAATAATTTTTTGGTGTTGTGATTTTTTTCGGCCACTGTATCTGTCCGCTCAATTCTGTACCTTGTAGCTAATGATAATTGTTAGTTTGAGGCAAGCGAGTTGAAATGCCACTGTATCAGACTCTTCTGATGTTATATTTCTTACTTATATTTCAATAAGAGCGATCTCATTTTCGTTTCTATAAGGCTTTGGGCCTCTTCTTTTTTTGTTTCATCAGTCTTCAGAGTGGTTGATGAGAACTGCTACGAATTCTCTCCTATACCAAACTCTTCACGTCAGATTACCACTCTTGCAACCTACGTCCTCATTTACTTGCTGGATGTGCTCCAGTCTGTCTTCCTCTGCAGTTTTGACCTCTACAGCTCCCTCTGGTATCATGGAAGTCACTCCATGATGTCTTAATACATGTCCATCTCAGAGATTTCCATATATTCCTTCCCTCTTCGTTTCTCTGCAGAACCACCTCATTCCTCACCTTATCATTCCATCTAATTTCCACATTTATCTGTAGCAGCACATCTCAAATTCTCTTGTGTTCCGGTTTTCCCACAGTCCTTGTTTCAGTACCATACAATGCTGTGCTCAGAACTCACTTTCTCAGAAATTTCTTCCTGAAATTTAGGCTTATGTTGAATGCTAGTTCTCTTGGCCAGGAATGCCCGTTCTGTCAGTGCTAGCTTGCTTTTGATGTCCTTGCACAGTCCATAATTGGTTATTTTGCTGCTTAGGTGGAATAACTTCCTACCTTGATCTACTTCGTAACCCCCAATACTGATGTTAAGTTTCCCGCTGTTCTCATTTCTACTACTTCTCGTTACATTCGTGTTCCTTCGATTAACTCTCAATTCATATTCTTTATTCGTCAGACTGTCCATTCCACTCAGCAGATCATGTAAATCTTCTTCAGAATAGCAATATCATTAGCGAATGTTGTCATTGATATCCCTGTCTTACTCACTTTTTAATCCGAGCACTTCTTTCTTGGTTGTCCACTGTTGTTATTCCCTCCTGGTGCTTGTACGTATTGTACAATATCCGTCCCCTGTTTTTCTCAGGATTTCGTAAATCTTGCACCGTTTTACATTGTCTAACGCTTTTTCGAGGTCTACAGGTCCTACGAAGGTGTCTTGATTTTTCTTTACTCTTGCTTCTGTTATCAACTGCAACGTCAGAATTGCCTCTCGGGTGTCAGAATTGCGTTACCATTCCTGAAACAGAGCTGATCGTCTTCTAACAGATCCTCTAGTTTCTTTTCCATTCTTATGTATTTCTTGTCAGCAACTTAGATGCATGAGCTGTTAAGCTCATTGGACGATAATTCTCGCACTTGTCAGCTCTGGCAGTCTTCGGAATTGTGTGGATGATATTTTTCCGGAAGTCATGGTATGTCGCCAGACTCATGCATTCTACACACCAACGTGAGTTAGTCGTTTGGTTGCCACTTCACCGAATGATTTTTAGCAATTCTGGTGCAGTGTTACCTATCTCTTCTCCCTTATTTGATTTTAAGTCCTCCAAAGCTCTCTTAAATTCAGATTCTAATACTGGATCCCCTATCTCTTCTATATCGACTCCTGTTTCCTCTTCTATCATATCAGAGAAATCTTTCTCCTCATAGAGGCCTTCAATGTACTCTCTCCCCTCTGCATTTAACAGTGGGATTCGCGTTGCACTCTTAATGCTACCACACTTGCTTTTAATTTCACGCAAGATCGTTTTGACTTTTCTTTTATGCTGAATCAGTCCTTCCAACAAACATTTCTTTTCCGATTTCTTCACATTTTTCATGCAGCCATTTCGTCTTACCTTCCATGCTCACCCTACTTTCTTTATTCTTCAGTGACTTGTATATCTGTATTCCTGAACTGTTTCTTCGCAGTTGCCTTCTTTGTACCTATGTTTTTCTCTCCAACTCCTATGATTGCCCTTTTTAGAGATGTTCATTCCTCTTCAATTGTACTGAGCAGTACGGCCTACTGAGCTATTCCTCATTGCTGTATCTACAGCCTCAGAGTACTTCAAGCGCGTTTCGTCATTCCTTAGTACTTCCGTACCCTACTTCTTTGCATACTAATTCTTCCTGACTTATCTCTTAAACGTCAACCTACTCTTCATCACTACTAAATTGTGATGTGAGCCTATATCTGCTCCTGGGTATGCCGTACAATGCAGTATCTGACTTCGGAGTCTCTGCCCGACCATGATGTAATCTAAATGAAATCTTCCCGTATAACCCAGTCTTCACCAAGTATACCTGCTCCTCTAGTGACTCAGAATATTCGCTACTAATAGGTGAAATTTATTACAGAACTCAATTAATCTTTCTCGTCTCTCATTCCTTGTCCAAAGCCCGTATTCTCCTGTAACCTTTTCTTCTGCTCCTTCTCCTACAACGGCGTTCGAGTCCCGCATGACTATTAGATTTACATCTCATTTATCCATATCCTCAAATACTTTCTCTATCTCTTGATCTTCATCTTGAAACGTTGGTATGTATACCTGAACTATCGTTGTCGGTGTCGGGTGGTTGTCGATTCCGATCAGAACGATCCTGTCACTGAACAGTTCAAGGTAACATACTTTCTGCTCTACCTTCCTATTCATAACGAATCCTACCCCAGTTACACCATTTTCTGTTGCTGTTGATTTTACCTTATTCTCATCCGACAGCAAATGTTGGTCTTCTTTCCACTTTGTTTCACTGACGGCTACTGTACCTAGATTGAGCCTTTCCATCTTCCTTTTCAGATATTCTAGCTAACATACGACGTTCAAGCTTCTGACATTCCACGACCGAGGCGTAGAATTTTAACCTTTCGTTGATTATTCTACCTTTTCCTCATGGTCACCTTCTCCTTGGCAATCCCTTCCCGGAAATTCGAACTGAGGCTGTTCTGGAATCTTTCGCAGATGTACACTTTCTCAATTTCAGGCCGCATTTCCTGCGGATAAACGTCTTGCAGTAGTTTCATTGTGCGTTCATTGCCTTCTGCATTCTCATGCCGTTGATCACTGCCGATCCCTCCACCTTCATGGGCGGTATCCTAACCCAGGGACAAGAGATTTCCCTGAACGTCTGTCTGTTCCACCGCACTCTTTAACAAGGCCGTTGGAAAAATGTGGGTCAGTTCTTATGCCAGAAGTCTTCGGCCGCCAATGCTGAATGTTAATCAAAATTTAAGCGGTGGCGGATTCCGAAAACGGGACCGACGACGTTTAGATTATTAATCAAAGACGCTACACCTAGTCCACAGGACAGAAAAAAACCGTTTCATCCCATCCGATGTGCTTGCCTCAGTGAATGGGCTTTATCTAGCTAACAGTGCCACAGCTGTTGACTGCCAAACGAACTTGCGCACTGATAGTGATGAATGTCGGACAGTATGGGTGATGTAATGTGCAGCTCAAAAGGTAGCCGTTGTTTTGCGATTCATCTGTCAGCTGTAGCCGATCCCGTTTACGTCGATACGTTTAGAGTGCAATCTTTGTTCCATGGCGTTTTCCTTTGCGTCAATAATATTGGAACTTTAATTGTGGATACCCTGTACATGATGCTGTTTAAAAAGTGTGTGGGAAAAAAATGAATACAAATGTCAATAGCTGTAGCAGCAAGAAGAAATCAACTTCATTACCAAAGCTGTAGGTTGCTTCGGAAAGTATTCAGTACTTACCGATAATTTTTTAATTAACTGCTTATTTACATAAAATATCTAACAGATTTGCTTGTAGAGGGATCTTCAGTTAATGTTTCTGCCTCGGATGTCCATTGGATCTCCTGAGCAGCAAGATTTCAGCAGCTGGCTCAAAGTAACGGAGTGGTAAAATTCATATGGTTCAAATGGCTCTGAGCACTATGGGACTCAACTGCTGAGGTCATTAGTCCACTAGAACTTAGAACTAGTTAAACCTAACTAACCTAAGGACATCACAAACATCCATGCCCGAGGCGGGATTCGAACCTGCGACCGTAGCGGTCTTGCGGTTCCAGACTGCAGCGCCTTTAACCGCACGGCCACTTCGGCCGGCACGGAGTGGTAAACCAGAACGACCTTTGGAAAGGAAAAAGACGCACCAGAGTGCGAAAAGGCGTCCGGAGGGCTGGCGGGACGCCACGTGGCCGCAATGAGTCGAGTGGGGGCGGTGTGGGGGCGGCGCGAGGCGTTGTTGGCGTCCGGGGCGCCTCGAGTGACGGGCACGGCAGTCCCCGTGGCGGAAGTGCCTGTTGAGGCTGCGGCTGACTCGCCAATTAGCGGATGTAAATTCGCCGAGTGCCGAGTGCTGAGGCTGGAGCCGTCGCTGAGTGTTGCTGGAGTATGGCGCGCCTGTTGGCAGGTGCCCCGGTGCGGAAGCCCGGCGCAGCCCTGAGGGGTCCACGCCAGGTAGCAGGGCTGCACCTCGCAAGCCAAACAGCCCTGGTCATGTTGAGTGGAACTACCTGGCAGATAGCATGAGAGTAACAAGCTCGTTCATGATGCAAGGTTTTTCCGGCATATGATGATTCTGAATTGCTCTGGGTTATTCAGCCTGATGACGTCGTATAGATGGTGCTACGTTTCGGCAAGTTGCGATGTTGCCATCCTCAGGCGATGCTGATGACTGCATATCCTTATGTTGGCGCCATATTATGCAACGTGGAGCGGCTCGAATAGGCCACCTCAAATACAGTAACGAAACACAACACCACCTGATTATCAGTGTGAGGATTCAGGTTTAGAGCGCAATACAGCAGCGATTCTGCATGGTTTGGATTTGACATTACCAGGTCTAAAAAGGTATGTGGCACCAGATATCTATGCAAAAGTCACCCGTGTTAAAAAGGACCTTTTACCAATTGCGGAAAAGGTCAATATCGTGTTGATGTATGGCTATTGTGATCAAAATGCCCAACGGGCGTGTGCTATGTATGCTGCTCGGTATCCTGGACGACATCATCCAAGTCTCCGGACCGTTCGCCAGATAGTTCCGTTACTTATGGACACAGGAAGTGTTCGCCCACATGTGAAACGTGAACCACGACCTGCAACAAATGATGATGCCCAAGTAGGTATTTTAGCTGCTGTCGCGGATAATCCGCACATCAGTATCAGACAAATTGGGCGAGAATCGGGAATCTCAAAAACATCGGTCTTGAGAATGCTACATCAACATCGATTGCACCCGTAACGTATTTCTATGCACCAGGAATTGCGTGGCGACGACTTTGAACATCGTTTACAGTTCTGCCACTGGGCACAGGAGACGTTACGGGTCGATGACAGATTGTTTGCACGCGTTCTATTTAGCGACGAAGCGTTATTCACCAACAGCGGTAACGTAAATCGGCGTAATATGCACTATTGAGCAACGGAAAATCCACGATGGCTGCGACAAGTGCAACATGAGCGACCTCGGCGAGTTAACGTATGGGGCGGTATTGTGGGAGGAAGGATAATTGGCGCCCATTTTATAGATGGCAATCTAAATGGTGCAATGTATGCTTATTTCCTACGTAATGTTCTACCGATGTTACTACAAGATGTTTCACTGCATGACAGAATGACGATGTACTTTCAACATGATGGATGTTCGGCACATAGCTCGCGTGCGGTTGAAGCGGTATTGAATACCATATTTCATGACAGGTTGATTGGTCGTCGAAGCAACATACCATGGCCCCCAAGTTCACTGGATCTGACGTCACCGTATTTCTTTCTGTGGGGTAAGTTCAAGGATATTTGCTATCGTGATCCATCGACAACGCCTGACAACATGCGTCAGCGCATTGTCAATGCATTTGCGAACATTACGGAAGGCGAACTACTCTCTGTTGAGAGGAATGTCGTTGCACGTGTTGCCAAATCCATTGAGGTTGACGGATATCATTTTGAGCATTCATTGCATTAATGTGGTATTTACAGGTAATCGCGCTGGAACAGCAGGCGTTCTCAGATATGATAAGTTCACAAAGGTACATGTATCACATTGGAACAACCGAAATAAAATTTTCAAACGTACCTACGTTCTGTATTTTAATTTAAAAAACCTACCTGTTACCAACTGTTCGTCTAAAATTGTGATCCATATGATTGTGACTATTACAGTGCCATCTATCACAAAGCGAAAAAAATGGTCCATCTAAAACATTCATATTTCTTTACGTACTACACGAATATGTAATAAAAAATGGGGGTTCCTATTTAAAAAAAACGCTGTTGATATCCGTTTGACCTATGGCAGCGCCATCTATCTGGTCAACCATAGCGCCATCTGGTTTCCTCCTTCAAGCTAGACAAGTTACGTTCTTTGTAGTTTTTTCGTTTGACGCTTGTTTCGTGAGATATTTAGCCCGGTCACGATCAATGGACTACCCTATATAGTCGGGGTTTTCAAGACAAGACAAGACAAGACGAGATGGAACGAGTTTCCATTCGGTCAAAGAGGTACCTAGCTGCAAATACCGGAAAAGTGATAACAACTTCCGTTGTTTAATCGAAAAACCTTCCACAGACCTTGGTCATTACATTGGCGTTTAAACCATTCGTTTATTCTTGTATATTGCTTCACAGTCTCACTAAGTAGATATAACACCTGTTAAAGTAATGTAGCCTGCTAGAATGCTTCGAAAATGAAAATATCGAAGGCAAGTCTTTAATATGTACATTCGCTGAAAATATAAATTCTAGTTACTCTTTGGGTACTGTTTATGATACCTATTGTCAAAGATGTGTGCAAGTTAAGTCGGGGCTGCCTCGTTACGTATGAAGAAGGAGATTGACGCACCAATCTCTAAAGCTTTAACCAGAATGGCCAATTATCTTTCTTGGTTATTACGTAACTTTTCGGTAAAATTTTTGATGAATCTAAATACCTTATTGAACACTGTACCGTAGCAGGTTATATAATTCCCGTGTATGTAGAACTGTTTATGATGGGATGTTTAGACGGAATGGAGATTACATGCTCTTCTACACCAGTTTCACTTATACATGATCGAACACTCAGTTTATATTGAAGCACATAAGCAATCCTCTGCTGAATATTCATCACCACAAATTAGATTTTCTACGCCACCACATTGTTCAAATGGTTCAAATGGCTCTGAGCACTATGGGACTTAACATCTATGGTCATCAGTCCCCTAGAACTTAGAACTACTTAAACCTAACTAACCTATGGACATCACACAACACCCAGTCATCACGAGGCAGAGAAAATCCCTGACCCCGCCGCACCACATTGTCATTACACATATAATCTCTCTTCATTGTACCGTCTATATAAAAAGCACTCCGTCTTCAGGCCACAAGTGGCCCATCGGGACCCTCCGACCGCTGTGTCAACCTCACTGAAGATGCGGCTAGGAGGGGCGTTTGGTCAGCAAAGTCCATGAGCAACCAGGCCTTTTTCTGAGATGGCCAGACTACGTTGTAGCGAAGGTTATCCACTACGTAGGAATCTAGACACGTACCGGATTACGGGACGAGCTAGCCTGATTGTTGTCAGAGAAAAGACCCGCTACTCAAACCGTGAACTGACTCAGACCACTAAAACACTGTATATGGTTCGTCAGCATAACGCATCGTCACTCAGACCTGTAGAAGATATTGCCCTGACGGCACACTGGCCTTCCATCCCAGTGAACGGGACCGCGACGGAACACCACTGCCTTGGTATCGTCAGCAGGAAGGCACAGATATAGACAGAGAAGCAGCTAAAGCGACTACCTCACAGTACAGTGCTCATAAGAAATTAAGGACGAGACAGATAAAGTAACGTGAGATATTAACAAGTTGGCGGAAACAATTGAAAGTGTCTTCCAATCGTACACAGAAAGTGGGACTTCACGTGGTGAGAGGATAGCGTGATTACAGCACTAAACAGGGCTCTCCCCACACCACGAGGAAGCTGACGGAACGAGAAAAACCAGTGCGTTTCAATCAGCGCAGTTACACATCACCGAGTTGGTGTTCTTCATTACAACACGGCCTGGAGACCCAATTTGTAAGACTTCACACGGGGAAAAATCCTCAGGTAACTGGATGAAGGACGAGAATAACCTATCAGTTTGTAATTTCTCACAACATTGTTTCACGTATACTGTGAGTGTTCCAAACGACAGGCACTGCTGTCCACAGGAGAAGGTTTGGTCGACCACGGTCAACTACAGCAGCAAATGATAGCCTCATTGTATAACAGGTGAGAAGAGACCCACGTCGAACTGCGGGTGAAATTTTAACTACATTTATCAGGACTGCGAGGCATCCAGTCTCACGCTCCACAGTGCCACGCCGTCTGCATAGGGGTGGTCTCCTTTCCCGACGACCAGTACATTTCGGTCCGTTAATACCCGCACATCAGTGGTATCGTTTGTGATGGTGTCAAGACCATTGGGGCCAGACTGACGAGGAATGGGGTTACGTGCTCTTCTCAGATTATTGTGAGTAAAAATTATGTACATGAGAGACGGGAATACTTAATGCACCCACAAATATTGTTAAATGTCATCGATTTGGTGGTCCATTTACACTGAAGCGTCAAGAAACTGGTATAGGCATGCTTATTCAAATACAGAAATATGCGAAGAGGCAGAATACGGCGCTGTCGTCGGCAACGACTGTATAACACAACAAATGGCTGGTGAAGTTGTTATAACGGTTACTGCTGCTACAATTGCAGGTGGTGTTATAATCAGCGCACGAGCGATGGGGCACAGCATCTCCGAGGTAGCGATGAAGTGGGGATTTTCCAGTACGACCATTTCAAAAGTTTACCGTGTATATCGGGAATCCGGTAAAACATCAAATCTCCGATGTCGCTGCAGCAGGAGAAATATCCTGTAAGAAAGGAAATCGTTCAACGTGGCTAAAGTGCAACCCTTCCGCAGATTGCTGCAGATTGGAATGCTGGTCCATCAACAAATGTCAGCGTACAAACCATTCAACGAAACATCATCGATCTGAGTTTTCGGAGCCGAAGGTCCACTTGTGTACCCCTGATGACTGCATGACACAAAGGCTAATACCTCACCTGGGCTCGTCCACACTGACATTGGAGGTGTTAATGACTGGAAACGTGTTGCCTGGTCGGACGAGTCTCGTTTAAAATTGTATCTAGCGGATGAACGGGTATGGCGACAGCCTCATGAATCCATGAACCCTGCATGTCAGCAGAGGACTGTTAAAGCTGTCGGAGGCTCTGTAATGGTATGGGCCCTACATTACATTAGACAGGTGTAACATTTTATTTGACTCCTCAGTGTCTTATGGTGTCGGGGGCATAATATTGCATAGGTTTCGCGATACAGTCATCGGTAAACCATGACGCTGTAGTCTTTCCCATATCTTTTTTTTTAACGGATGCTTTCGACTCTGACTTAATTTTTTACAGAAAAAACAGCGCGGTGATACCACGTACTTATACTTTTGTGACTATTAGAGCGCCATCTATCACGAAGCGAAAAACGTGGTCCAACTAAAGCATTCATATTTCTTTACGTACTACACGAATATATAATAAAAATAGCGGTTCCTATTTAAAAAAAAACGCTGTTGATATCCATTTGATCTATGGCAGCGTCGTCTAGAGGGCCAACCATAGCGCCATCTGGTTTCCCCTTCAAGCTAGACGAGTTTCCTTGTTTTTTTCGCTTGATGTTTATTTCGTGAGATATTTGGCCCGGTCACTATCAGTGGACCACCCTCTATATTGGACAGATACTAAAACAGTCCGCTCTGTCCCTTGGTAAAGCGAAATGCAAAAACTGGAGAAAAAAATAGCTAGCGCATAACATCCGAAACAACCTGTTTCATGCTTCCAAATATCCATTTAAGTGACTAAAGTATAAGTATAAACATTCTGTATTCGCTAATAGCTTATCTGTGACGACCGGAATAATAGTTCTAGTGAATGCAACTGATTACAAATCATAAAAGTATATGAATATTGTGAGGAATGTATTAAATCCTGTAAGTGCTTTGTGAACGCAATTTGCGACAGTAGTAGGCTTTCAGTATCGGAAGAACATCCGGAAAGAAGGAAAAAAAAAGAAAACGACTATAGTACATTAACGTGAAAGTTAAAGAAAGCCGATATGATTACAACACCTGATGTTCACTTAGTCTAGTTTTATGTTATATTTCCAACGAGAATTTTATACTTGAATCGATCGAAATAAGCTGCTGAAGGAATTCTTTAACTTCGTCCATCGCACGTGACAAGAGTACAATGTGATCTGTTTCTCAACGTAACAGCTCCAAAGAAGTCACACAGCACATCTCTACAAATGCCATACAAATCGCAGCTGTATAGACAGAGACAAAAAGGGGCATCACGTAAAGTCAGCACGGGCAAGTAAGAACGTTTTAGTGGCGCTGTTTGACACGGTGGGAAAACTGGAGGCGCGATTTAGTTTCACCATTGCGCTGCAACTTGCTCTGGAGCCAAGAAGACCAGAGCCAAGTCTGAATGCGGGCCCATTAGCAGCAGTTAACGGGGCGGAAGCTGGAAGCTTCGAGAACAAATTTGGCGTGTACAGCACCTCGTGGCGCCAACCATGGAGGGCGTCGTCTGGCGTCAGAACTGCATTCGAGCCAAGGTTATGGTTAAACCAAGAAGGCGACTCTACAAGTACGCGAATGTGAAACAGAGTGGGCAAGATGCGAAAAGTGTGTTTCCCTTAAACCTTACTCAGATTGGGCTTCCTTTTTCCCTCTTTAGGTACATCAGCAAACCTCTTAACACTGGTATTAGAAACAGTAGAGCATTCCCGTATATCACTAGGTGGCTTTCGACTGGGGTACTTGCTAGAGCCAGAACCTGTCGATATTGATGAATTACTAACCGGATGGAAACTCGCAGTTAATTGCCTATACCGCCTTACGTTAATAAGCTTTGATTTTCGACAAAACAAGGTCGCACGTGTGAAGGAAAGATTCGTTTCGAATCTGTTGGAGTCACTAAAAACTAGACTATCACGAAATGCCTGAAATCTATTAGTTTCTGAGAAATCGAAGAACTACTGATTTGGGTCTGTTGCAGATCAACACACGTGCTAACTCGGAAGACAGCCAAGTGGAATAAGGCTTGTCTTGTGACCATAGGAAACTTTCATTATTTGGAATCTTAGTTACTGTTGTTTTGTTAGGACCTTCGAGAATTTTACCTACATTTATCTATTTTTAATTTAAATAAAATCATGTTAAAACGAATAGCGCGTTCCCCTACCAGCGAAGAAGGTCGAGATTTTGCCTCTCCAATGCGCCGATGTTTCAATTATGTATTTAACCCGCAGCTCGAGTAGGGCTCATGTCAGGCGGGATGTGGTTTTGTGAAACTCTGAAAATGATTTTCGTACCATAATTTGGGTTCAGTCATTGAGTCTACCGTCTTTGACCGCCATGGACTGATTTCGTTCCTCTTGTTTTACGAACTCGATTGTTGGTATCATGTACACTGAAGAGCCAAAGAAAATGGTACACCTGCCTAACATCCTGTAGGGCCACCGCGAACACGCAGAAGTGTCAAAATACGACGTGGCATGGATTCGACCAATGTATGAAGCAGTGCTGGAGGGAATTCATAATATGAATCCTGCACGACTGTCCATAAATCCGTAAGAGTACGAGGGCGTGGAGATCTCTTCTGAACAGCTTGTTACAAGGCATCGCAGATACGCTCAAAAATGTTCGTGTCTGGGGAGACTGGTGGCCAGTAGGAGTGTTTAAACTCAAAAGAGTGTTCCTGGAGCCACTCTGTAGCAGTTCTGCACGTGTGGTGTGTCGCATTGTCCTGCTGGAATTCCCAAGTCCACCGGAATTCACAATGGACATCAACGGATGCACGTTATCAGACAAGATGCTTACGCACGTGTCACTTGTCAGAGTCGTATCTAGACGTATCAGGGTCGAGTATCACTCCAACTGCACACGCCTCACATCATTACAGACCCTACACTTGTTTTAACAGTGGCCTGCTGATATGCAGACTCCGTGGATTCCTCAGGTTGTCTCCATACCCATATACGTCCATGCGCTCGATATATTTTGAAACGAGGACTCCTCCGAGTAGGAAACATGTTTCCAATAGTCAACGGTCCAATGTGAGTTTTGATGGGCACAGGCGAGGCGTAAAGCTTAACGTCGTGCAGTCATGAAGGGCACACGAGTGGGCCTTCGGCTCTGAAAGCCCAAATCGATGAAGTTTCGTTGTTTGGTTCGCACGCTGACACTTGTTAATGGCCCAGCATTGAAATCTGCAGCAATCTGAGGAAGGGCTGCTCTTCCGTCACGTTGAACTGTTCTCTTCAATCGTCGTTGGTCTCGTTCTTACAGGATCGTCGACCGCTGTGACCGAGCAGCTCTAAGCGCTTCAGTCCGGAACCGCGCTGCTGCTACGGTCGCAGATTCGAATCCTGCCTCGGGCTTGGATGTGTGTGAGGTCCTAAGGTTAGTTAGGTTTAAGTAGTTGTAAGTCTAAGGGACTGATGACCTCAGATGTTAAGTCGCATAGTGCTTAAAACCTTGCAGGATTTTTTCCCTGTAGCAGATATCGGAGATTTGATGTTTTACCGGAGTCCTGATTTTCACGGTACACTCATGAAATGGTCGTATGGGAAAATTCCCACTTCAACGCTACCTCGGAGACGCTGTGTCCCCACGCTCGTGTGCCGTCTGTAACACCACGTTCAGACTAACTTAAATCCTAATACCTGCCGTTGTGGCAGCAGTAACCGATCTAACAACTGAGCCGGACATTTATTGTGTTATAAATGCGTTTCCGACTGCAGCGCCGTATTCTGCCTGTTCACATATCTCTCTGTATTTGAATACGCATGCCTATATCTGTTTCTTTGGCGCTTCAGCGTATATCGATCCGTTTTCAGTGTAATTCTTTTTCAATGCTGACAAAAGCAGAGGAGACAGATCTTTTTCAATGGCACTTAATATTTACAAAAGATGTGAGCTTCATTTTGGAACAGCGCTTCCCCTCCAGCGCTCAGCATTTCCCCTATAGCGTCTGCCCGTAACCCCAGCACTGCTCCTGTCCTCACGTGTTCCCTACTGCATGCGCATGTACGGGTCACGGTATTTTGAGCGGACTCTGCACGATGTGTAAAATGTGTTAATAGCCTTCCACAGCTGGCGTTTTGTTAAATATAATTTGGGGATCACAATCTAACCATGAAAAATTCCGCACACCCGAACATCACTTTGTCTCTACTTCACTGTTCGCAGTACACTCGATGCGAGGTAAGGTTATCGGCACTTGCTAAAATCAAATCCCTCCAGCTGACTGCCGCAAGGTATAGCATGATTCATAACTCCAAAAATATTAATAAATAATTCAAGAACAGTCTTAATCGCATTTATAATTGTTATTGAAGTGGACTGACAAGGCAGCCAGTCCACAGTGACGGGTAGCCGATAGAAAGGCACGCGTACACTCACGCCGACGGGCGTCAATTCTGGAACAGGATAACTATTGAATGGTAGCAAGAAAAGTACGTAGCTGCTTTATACTTAACTTTATTATTTGATGACTACAGCATTCTTCTTGAGACATTTATACTATAACTCTCAAAGTAGGTAAGGCTAATAGCGCCTTGCTAGGTCGTAGCCATGGACTTAGCAGAAGGCTATTCTAACTGGCTCTCGGCAAATGAGAGGAAGGCTTCGTCCGTATGGTCGCTAGCAATCTCCTTGTACAACTGGGGCGAGTGCTATATCGTCTCTCGAGACCTGCCTTGTGGTGGCGCTAGGTCTGCGATCACACAGTGGCGACACGCGGGTCCGACATGTACTAAATGGACCACGGCCGATTTAAGCTACCACCTAGCAAGTGTGGTGTCTGGCGGTGACACCACATTCCTCCCCCGCAAATCGGCGAACGGTCGTGAGATAAGGCTTCCGCCAGCCGTGGGGAGGACCCCATGTTGACGTATGCGATGAGGTGGGGAGCCTAACAACAGGCGAGGCTGTGCCACCCGCACCCGGCCATTCGGTCCGAGGGGAGCTAGGAAACGCCTGAAAAGCTAGTCCAGGGTGCACGTCAACATGCGGTGTATGCGCCCGTAAAGAAACATGAGGGGCCGAAGTGTCGACCTCCATTGCGTCGGGGTAGCCGACGCGCGATGACGTCACGTGGTCCGGAGCGGTCGGGAGTTCCATGGCGAAGGACAGCTGGTCACGGGAAGCGATCGGCGGCGCGTGACCCTGGGAGGCGCTTGGCGGCGGCGGCGGCTGCGGCTGCGCGTCGCCATGGGGCAAATGGGAAGGCATCGTCGGTAACACCTGGGGATGAGGCGAGCCAGTAGATGGGTCCCCAGGGCGCTGACCGGACGGCACCGTCTCTGAAAGCAGACGGGGAGCGGCAGAACCCGTGCGACGACAGAGGCGCAGCTGATTGAGATGCCGACGCACCTCACCAGAGGCCCCCAAAACCAAATACATCGCGCGGCCGAGGCAGCGAAGAATGCACCCTGCGAGCCAACGCCGTGAACCGCGATAGTTGCGATAAAATACAACGTCGCCTGGAGCAAAAGCAGGAGTCTGCCGCTGCACAGGAACCTGATGCGGCGGATGCAGCAAAGACATCAAGGTGCGATGAGGACGACCGTGGAGCAACTCAGCCGGCGAGCGACCATCTCGGGGCTGAGAGCGATACGAAGACAAAAAGAGCAACAATGCGTCCTCCCGAGAATGCGACTCTTTCAATTTCAACATCTGTGACTTGAAAGTCCGGACCAATCGTTAAGCGGCACCGTTCGACTGAGGCGAAAACGGCGCGGATGTCAGATGTTGAATACCATTGGCCTGGCAGAATGACTGAAATTCTGCGGACATGAATTGTGGGCCATTGTCGGAAACAATAGTCTGCGGAAGACCTTCAATGCAAAAGATAGCAGACAACGCTTGGATGGTGGCGGAGGACGTCGTGGAAGACATCCGGACAACAAAAGGAAAATTACTGAAGGCATCGACCAGAACCAACCATCGAGCATTCCAGAATGGACCAGCAAAATCAATGTGCAAGCGTTGCCAAGGGGAAGTGGCTTTTGACCATGCAAAGACTTTCCGCGGCGGTGCGGATTGTTGTTCGGCACACGCCATGCAAGAAGAACACATATTCGTAATCGCAGCATCGATTCCGAACCAAGTACAGTGCTGACGAGCAAGTTGTTTCGTTCGCACTATACCCCAATGTCCTTGGTGAAGAAGCCGTAAAACAGAGGACTGTAACGAACCTGGGACCACGACCCTGGACTGATCACTATCAGAACGCAACAACAAAACACCACGTCGAACAAAAAGTCTCTCCTTGTGAGCAAAAAATCGGCGAACCAACGGATCCTCGATCCGAGACTTTGACAAAGGCCATTGCGTAGCAACAAAACGCAAAACAGTAGCAAGGACAGGGTCAGCAGCTGTGGCTGTAGCTACACGACGAAAATCAATCGGAAACGATTCGACCACTTCATCGGTGTCCGAATCAATGAACATGCAAGCAAGTTCGGAAGAATCGAATGCTTTATCCTCAGCAACAGGCAAACGGGACAACGCATCGGCGTTTCCGTGCTTAGCAGTGGACCGATACAAGATATCGTAGCGGTACTGCGAGAGGAAAATAGACCAGCGAATGAATTTCTGCGCTGTACGTGGAGGTACAGGCTTGGTCGGATGAAAAAGCGATGTCAAAGGTTTGTGGTCTGTGATGATGGTGAAGAGACGACCATACAAGAAATCATGGAACTTAGTAACACCAAACACGAGAGCCAAAGCTTCTTTCTCTATCTGTGAATAATTTCTTTGCGCAGACGAGAGCAATTTGGACGCAAAGGCAATAGGGCGATCATGCGAGCCAACTGTGTGCGCAAGCACAGCACCGATCCCGAAATCCGATGCATCTACCATCAACAAAAGGGGTTTCCGGGGATCGAAAGGCGTGAGACAAGTAGTAGAAAGCAACGCCGATTTCAACTGGCGAAAGGCGCGTTCGCATTCCGTCGTCCAGACGAACGGAACACCTTTACTGCGTAAGCGATGAAGCGGAGCTGAAAGAGAAGAGGCATTGCGCACATTCACGCACACCTTGTGACGCTAAATCGTTCAATGTTCTTGCGACCTCATCACGCAATGCGTGGGGAACATTGCGCGCTCTGAAAAATGTCGGTTGCGCACTTACTTTCAGTTCCAAATGTGCTTCATAGTTTTTAGCGCAACCTAAGCCCGGTGCAAAAATGTCTGCACATTCGTCACATAGACGAGAAACACTGTCTGAAGGCACAGTTTGAGTCACTGATAGGACCTGATTTACAATAGACACGTTAAACAACTGAAATAAATCTAAACCAAACAAGTTCACTGCCGTAGAAGAACGAAGAACGTAAAATGACACCAGTTTTGTTTGTCCCTTGTATGTGGCAAGAAGGCTGCACTGTCCTAACACAGGTATTGTCTGTCCTGAATATGTGGTTAGCTTAACATTTGCGGAACGCAACGGAGGTTTGCCCAGTTGTTTGTACGTGTCGTGATTGAGCAATGAAACTGCAGCTCCGGTATTGAGCTGGAATGGTATCACTTTGCCTTCAAAGTCTAAGTCCACAAAAAGTTTATTGTCCTGCTGACAAGAGCGACTGTTTTGTGCAATTTGAACAGACACTGGTACAGAATCACTTGCTAATTGACGTGATTTCCGGCGACGTTGACACACTCTTTTTGTGGGACGAACACAGTCACTGTTAGAGAAAGTGTCACTGGACGAAGCGGAATTAACGACATGAATGTCCATGGGCGAAGGTCCACGATCCTGAGTGTCCTTGGTTCGATTCCGGCGCGAAGCAAAGGGCCTGGAATGGTTGTGATTGTCTGAACGGAGCTTTTTCTGGCAAACACTTTGAACATGTCCTTTCTTATTGCAGAAAAAGCAAATAGCTTGGCGTGACGGGCAATGTTCACGCGAATGTCTAGTAGCACACCGCGGGCATGATTTCACTGCATTTGTGTGCTGGCGCGGCACACCTGGCTTAGCGCGCGGCGGCAGCTGTGCGGACGTATGCGAGGGCAGTTGACCGGGCCGCGCAGCTCGAGAGCGCCCGGCGGGCCGGTTAATGTTACACACAGCTGGCGAAGTTTCAAAAGATTCCTGAGCACAGTCAAGTGTGTCCTGTCTATCCAATATGTCTATCACTTGTTGAAGGGAGGGATTAACTAGTTTCAAAATTTGCTCCCGTATGCGAACATCAGAAACGTTCTGTGCAATTGCATCACGCACCATTGTATCTGAATAAGAAAGACCACAGTCACATTCAAAGGCACAGTCCCTAGTAAGTCCTTGCAATGTTGCTACCCACTCCCTATTAGTTTGACCGGCCGTACGTTTGGTACGAAAAAACGTATACCGTTTTGCCACCACATTAACTGTTTCTTTGAAATAGGCATCTAATGCAGACAAAATTTCCTCGTAGGACAGAGTTGCTACGTCTTGTCGGGGAAACAATTTCACTATCACACGGTAGGTGGACACACCGACACAAGAAAGCAAAAACGGCTGCCGCTCATTACCTTGAATTCTGTAGGCAGCGAGGTGGAAGGCAAACTGGCGGGACCACTCTTGCCAGGTCTCTTGGTTCAGGTTGTAGTGCCTAAAAGGCGGTGCAACGGCAGGTTGTGGCTGCGGTAGCGGTGAAGCGGCGGCGGCCGCATCGGTGGGCAGCGCACGTTGACCCTGGACGAGCTGTCCAAGGGCATCCAATAACGCCTGCGTCTGCTGCTTCTGCAAGCGATAAAATTCGGACAGTACATCTGGCGAAGCCATGACACAAATGAATTAGGGCAAAGCAAAACACAAGATCCTTTGTAGACTCGTCGCCAATGAAGTGGACTGACAAGGCAGCCAGTCCACAGTGACGGGTAGCCGATAGAAAGGCACGCGTACACACTCACGCCGACGGGCGTCAATTCTGGAACAGGATAACTATTGAATGGTAGCAAGAAAAGTACGTAGCTGCTTTATACTTAACTTCATTATTTGATGACTACAGCATTCTTCTTGAGACATTTATACTATAACTCTCAAAGTAGGTAAGGCTAATGGCGCCTTGCTAGGTCGTAGCCATGGACTTAGCAGAAGGCTATTCTAACTGGCTCTCGGCAAATGAGAGGAAGGCTTCGTCCGTATGGTCGCTAGCAATCTCCTCGTACAACTGGGGCGAGTGCTATATCGTCTCTCGAGACCTGCCTTGTGGTGGCGCTAGGTCTGCGATCGCACAGTGGCGACACGCGGGTCCGACATGTACTAAATGGACCGCGGCCGATTTAAGCTACCATCTAGCAAGTGTGGTGTCTGGCGGTGACACCACAGTTATAATACCGCAAACCGGTTTCAACCCGACGTAGGGGTCATCTTCTGGGCGTTTACACCATTGGTGGTGTCACTCCTGACTACATAACGGCCGTTATGTAGACAGGAGTGACACCACCAGCAGTCGACCAATGGTGTAAACGCACAGAAGATGACTCCTACGTCGGGTTGAAACCGGTTGGCGGTTTTATAACAATAATAAATGGGATTAACACCGTTCTTCAATTATTGATTAATCATACTAATCGCTGCTTCTCTCCACAACCATATTGTCCAAAAATCTCCAAACATTAGTTTCCAGTTGTTCACTGTACAGTGCCGTTGTTCTTTACCTCACCTGAAGCGTCATCTAGCATTGCCTACAGAAATGTGTTGCTTATGAGGAGCTGAATGACCATTGTGCCCCATTCATTTTAACAAATGGTTCAAATGGGTCTAAGCACTAGGGGACTTAACTTCTGTGGTCATCAGTCCCCTAGAACTTAGAACTACTTAAACCTAAGTAACCTAAGGACATCACGCACATCCATTCCCGAGGCAGGATTCGAACCTGCGACCGTAGCGGTTGTGCGGTTCCAGACTGGAGCGCCTAGAACCGCTTGGCTACTCCGGCCGGCTCATTTTAACAACCTATGCATAATCATTTCGTAGCCTGACTGCTGATAGTCCTATGTAACTCAGTGGTCCCCGCTCGTCAGTACACGAGGACTGTCTGGTCTTGGGTTACATATGAATGCCCCGTCACTTTGACACATCACTGTCATGTCATCAACGGTCGATCCGTACAGCTGTGGAAGGGTTGAAATGTCCCTGACAGACTTGTTACTCAAGTGACATCCAATCATTAGTCCACATCTGAAATTACTGAGCTATTCTAACCGACCTAACAACCCATTCCCCTTTTTATTGCTTCTGTACTGACAACGTAATACTCCACTCCTCATTTTACACTGGCGGGTCCGCCTCTGGTGACATTCTGGCGCCAGTTACGCATTACATCGGGCAGTCTCTTCAGGCTGTCATTAGCCAAAAAAATTAGGCAGAGACAATTATGTGTGTCATCGTTATTTTGTATCATTAATTATATATTTACTTGACAGATTTTACGGACTCTACAACGGTTTTTAGTTTTTCCTTTTTATCTACGAAATGTCTAATGTTAACCACTGGGTGTTCGGAACAGGTTATCTCACTGTTACATGCTAATGTTATTGTGTCGCAAAAAATTTTGAAAAAATTAGATAGATATTTTAATTTTCAGTCTACTGTAATAAGTCGAAACAATTACATAATACAGTAAGCCGGAACCAAATTCGATCTTCTCGCAACCACTTTATCTGTCCATGGTATTCAAATGTTAAGGTGCACTATCATTGGTTGTATTTTAGTTGCTTGGTAAGGAAATGTAAGATATATGAAAATATATATGTTTCTGTTTGAATTTCGCATTTTCCGACATACTTCACTCCTTTCAGTGTTCTTAGTCATATAAAGTGAAAGTATCTTCAGAACAAGCAGTGTATAGCAAAAACTTTGCATGAGAAGTGTAATCTTGTTTAACTTCGAAGATAAATATACCGGCCGTTAACAAAACTTTTTATACGTCTGTCAGTGTCATAAACTCTTCAGTCCTACTCCTACTGCTGCTGCTGCTGTTTTGAGACAGTAAAGCTAACTTGTTTCTGTCTGGCCGAAAGAAATACCGGCTTTTAAATTCCTGTCCATTCTGCTGTCCTACAATAAATTTTAAAGCAGCAAGCGCACGGCGCCCTGCTCTTAGTATTTCGAGAGAGCAGCGGCCGCCTTCATTTATGATCTGCTATAAAACTGGGTTTAATTAAGAAACGCGCCGCGTCCTTCGGCCAAGTTGGCACTGCCTTACAGGCAGGTAATAACGCAGAAAATTGTGCCGCACTAACCAAGTCCGGACCACTTACTTGCTTTGGGATTATGTTGAGTGATTGCTGTTCGCAGTGCCTAATTTGTTTCTCTATGTAGTTAATTTTATTAAAAATATTCTTAAAAGGCTGTTGTGACTGTCTCACTAAGCATTAAGACACTCACAATATAATGTTGTTAATTAAAAGAAATGTTTCTCCATGACTCACGAGCATTCAAAATGGCCTTGGTTCATGCATAATAGATTTCACTGTCCGTAAAAGGATGAAACTTACATTGCGTGTTAAAAATGTTGAGGGAAAAAGTCGGCGATCCGCGCTTAATTGATGTGAGATTTTACGCGCACTTATAGGAACAGAAATGAGAAGGATTTTGAAGAGTCGGCGAGGCAGATAGTATGTAGAATCTTAGAAGATATTCATACGTAGTGAGGTATCGCGAGCAAAATGACCAGCACCGTGCCAGCAAGAATGAATTTCGAATGCTTCCATCATGGGAAACCAAATTGCACTTTTCTCACAGATATCGCTAAAGCCATGAATCAAGGCAGTTTGATAGGTGGAGTATTTCTTGATAGCTAAAAGGCGCTTGATTCAGTGGTACAACACGCTCGTTATCGAAAGTATACTCGCATGGGGTATCATGCAAAATGACTGACTTGACTGAGTATTTCTTCGCAGGGCGAAAGTTTCATATTATCTTGGCTCGACAGTCGTCAACCGACATAGAATTAATTTGAGGTGGGCCCCCAGGAAGTGATTTGATACACTTGCTGTACTTGTTGTGTATTAATGACCTTGCAGACGATTTTAGAATTACCCTCATATCTTTTGTACATTATGCAGTTGCCTATAATGAAGAATTACGTGGAAAAGATCACAAATAATCTGGCTGGCCATGATAAGAATTCAAAGTGAAGCAAAGACGGGCAACTCGCTATAAATGGTCAGAGGTCTAAAACTCTTCACTTTGCAAGACTATAAAACGTAGCATCATATGACAAAAATATCAACGATTTACATCTGGAATCAGTCAACTCATACAAGTGCCTGGCTGTAGCACATTGTAGGAATATGAAATGGAACGATCGCATGGCGTCTGTCCTACGAAAAGCTTGTGACAAATTTCGGTTAATTATTAGAATACTAGGGAAATGCAGTCAGTCTGCTATGGAGTTTCCTTGCCGAACAGTAGTGCGGCCCGTCCTATTATACTACTCAAGCATAGGTTTTGTCAGTGGGATCGTGTCACGGATACGGTGAAGAAACGGAAAGTGGCAGAAGCTTGTTGACAGGCGCAAACTATTCCGAAAATGTCCGTACACAAAATTTAAAGAATCAGCGTTAAATGATAAATCTTGGAATATACTACAACTCGATACGTATTTCTCCTGTAGTGGTAGCGCGGCCAAGATTAGACTACTAAATGTGCGCACGGACGCGTTTAAGCAATCATTCTTCCTGGGCTCAATGTGAATGTAACGGGTAGTGGTGTGAGGAACTGGCATTATGGGAGGTACCTTCCGTCAGGCACTTCACAGTAGTACGGATGTATACTGTCGGAAACAAACTGCAGCACCCTCAAGGACTATGGTCAGCGGAACTGGGCTATAATACATGAGTACTACGGGGCTGTAGTGTTAGTGATAAGTTTGCAGCGGTAATCGGCGATCAGACAGTGCTCAGGAAACATACTCGTCTTTGCATGCTCTCTTTTGATTCTGCAGGCAGAAACAGTGATTGCAACATTAAACCTAGAGTACAATCATACCCAAACACCGAGTATGTACTTGTATTCAGTTTTAGTCATTTGAACTGGTTCGCATTGTGGGCCCGAGGGAAGCTGAATGGATGTATCGACGGTTTGCTACCCTTGTTGGGCATAAGATATCGGTGGTGTGTCGCTGCCCTCAACTGTGGTTCAACGGGACATTCCCATATCTGTAGACCATGTTCTGGACGTTTTCGTACTACAGACGCACGTCACGATCGGCACATTGTGCGAGCAGAGGTGACCGACTGAACATCATCCAAGAACGAATTCTGGGCAAATGTTGGACCTGCTGTGTCATCAGTCACCACTGGGAACCATCTGCTTGCAGCAGGATTAAGATCACCTTTGCCTCTAGACGGGTTACCATTGACACCATGACTCACCAAACGTGGATACGCTTGTTCGTGAAAGAGTTGATTGGAGAGTGAAATTTCTCCCTTTTAAATTCAGTGATGAGAGTAAGTTCCGTCTGTATGTGAATGAAGGAAGTCACCGTGTATGGCGTATATTCCGCGAGCTGACTATTTCGGAGAGCGTTCGCCCTCAACGCACAGGACCTATTCCACGAGTGTTTGCGGCATCCAATTACCACTTGCGGTGCAATTTCCTGTTTCTGCAGGGTAAAGTACCCTGTGCTGTTATCTCCCTTCTACTGCCTCTTCTTCGACAGGAAAGTGATGTGTTCTTTCAGCAAGACAATATACGAAACTTCCTAGCAGATTAAAACTGCGTGCCCGACCGAGACTCGAACTCGGGCCTCTGCCTTTCGCGGGCAAGTGTTCTACCATCTGAGCTACCGAAGAACGACTCACGCCCGGTACTCACAGCTGTACTTCTGCCAGTATCTCGTCTCCTACCTTCCAAACTTTCTGGAAGGCAATATACATCCGCAGATTCAAAGTGCTATTCGTCGTATATTCAGTTAGTTAGTTAGTTAGTTAGTTACGTGTTCCATTGATCAATAGCACGCAAAAGCGTTATGATGTGGAACGTGTCAAATGCACAAGAAATATGCACAGCAATCAAGTTCTTTTCTTTCTTTTTGTTTAAATTATAGTGTTACACCTAAATATTTCTATTATCTATCCCATTCCCTTAAATGGTACAAATTGCATATATCATATCTCCAGATTTATTTACTCATATTCAAGAATTCATCTATGATATACACTCCTGGAAATGGAAAAAAGAACACATTGACACCGGTGTGTCAGACCCACCATACTTGCTCCGGAAACTGCAAGAGGGCTGTACAAGCAATGATCACACGCACGGCACAGCGGACACACCAGGAACCGCGGTGTTGGCCGTCGAATGGCGCTAGCTGCGCAGCATTTGTGAACCGCCGCCGTCAGTGTCAGCCAGTTTGCCGTGGCATACGGAGCTCCATCGCAGTCTTTCACAGTGGTAGCATGCGACAGCGTGGACGTGAACCGTATGTGCAGTTGACGGACTTTGAGCGAGGGCGTATAGTGGGCATGCGGGAGGCCGGGTGGACGTACCGCCGAATTGCTCAACACGTGGGGCGTGAGGTCTCCACAGTACATCGATGTTGTCGCCAGTGGTCGGCGGAAGGTGCACGTGCCCGTCGACCTGGGACCGGACCGCAGCGACGCACGGATGCACGCCAAGACCGTAGGATCCTACGCAGTGCCGTAGGGGACCGCACCGCCACTTCCCAGTACATTAGGGACATTGTTGCTCCTGGGGTATCGGCGAGGACCATTCGCAACCGTCTCCATGAAGCTGGGCTACGGTCCCGCACACCGTTAGGCCGTCTTCCGCTCACGCCCCAACATCGTGCAGCCCGCCTCCAGTGGTGTCGCGACAGGCGTGAATGGAGGGACGAATGGAGACGTGTCGTCTTCAGCGATGAGAGTCGCTTCTGCCTTGGTGCCAATGATGGTCGTATGCGTGTTTGGCGCCGTGCAGGTGAGCGCCACAATCAGGACTGCATACGACCGAGGCACACAGGGCCAACACCCGGCATCATGGTGTGGGGAGCGATCTCCTACACTGGCCGTACACCACTGGTGATCGTCGTGGGGACACTGAATAGTGCACGGTACATCCAAACCGTCATCGAACCCATCGTTCTACCATTCCTAGACCGGCAAGGGAACTTGCTGTTCCAACAGGACAATGCACGTCCGCATGTATCCCATGCCACCCATCGTGCTCTAGAAGGTGTAAGTCAACTACCCTGGCCAGCAAGATCTCCGGATCTGTTCCCCATTGAGCATGTTTGGGACTGGATGAAGCGTCGTCTCACGCGGTCTGCACGTCCAGCACGAACGCTGGTCCAACTGAGGCGCCAGGTGGAAATGGCATGGCAAGCCGTTCCACAGTACTACATCCAGCATCTCTACGATCGTCTCCATGGGAGAATAGCAGCCTGCATTGCTGCGAAAGGTGCATATACACTGTACTAGTGCCGACATTGTGCATGCTCTGTTGCCTGTGTCTATGTGCCTGTGGTTCTGTCAGTGTGATCATGTGATGTATCTGACCCCAGGAATGTGTCAATAAAGTTTCCCCTTCCTGGGACAATGAATTCACGGTGTTCTTATTTCAATTTCCAGGAGTGTAGAAAGAGTTGTCAAGGAGGTATGATTTCAATTTGCTTTTGAAACTATTACTGCTATCTGTCAGGGACTTTTTTCATGTGGTAATTTATGAAAAAGTTTTATAGCATCATATTTTACCCCTTTCTGTGCCAAACATAAGTAAAGAATAGTGTAGGTCTTTCTTTTTTCTGGTATTATAATCAGGAATGTCACTGTTGATTTTAAATTGGTCCATGTCGTTGAGAAAAAATTTCATTACTGAGTATATGTACTGTGAAGCAGTTGTAAGAATTCCTAACCCTTAAAACAGATGCCTACAAGATGTGCGACTATGAACCCCACACATTATTCTAACGACTTTCTTTTGAGCAGTGAATACCTTTTGCCTTAGTTGCCCCAGAATACTATTCCGTATGACGTCAGAGAGTGAAAGTATGTAAAGTATGTTAGCTTACTAATTTTTATATCCTCAAAATTAGCAATTATTCTGATTGCAAAAATTGCTAAACCTACTCGCCTTATGAGCTCCAAAATATGGATTTTCCAATTAAGATTCTCATCTATATGTACACCCAAAAACGTAGTGTGCTCTAGCCTGGCACCTGACTTCTTTTTATGTGTTATGTTTATTGAAGGAATTATACTTTTTTCATAAGAAAATTGGATGTACTGTGATTTTTCTAAGTTCTTAGCAAGCCCATTCGCAGAAAATCAATTAATAACTTTTCAAAAGGTCTTATTTGTATCATTTTCCATCGGACTTTCTTTTACTGGATTAATAATTCTGCTTATATCATCAGCAAACAGTGTCAATTCAGCATCTTGTTTCACATATGAAGGGAGGTCATTCACATATATCAAGAACAGGAGGGGAACCATGATCGAACCTTGTGGAACACCTAATGTAATTTCACCCCACTTCGATGAAGTGGCAAACTCCTTTGAATCACTTGAAGCGTATAAAGAGACTTTTGCTTCCTGTTCTGTAGATATGACTTAAACCACTCATACGCTGTTCCGTTTATGCCATAGAATTGTAATTTCTGTAACATAATGTCATGGTTCACACAATCAAATGCTTTGGATAAGTCACAGAATATTGCTATTGGTGACATTTTACTCTTTCAAGGCTCTACTGTGGGGACAGTGAAATTGTATATTGCTGTCTCAGTGGAACAGCATTTCTGAAACCCGAACTGTGATTTACTAACCATCCCATTACTGTTGAGATGGCTATACAGTTGCCCTGGCCAGCAAGATCAACAGATATCTTGCAACTTGAACACACTATGGACACAATGAAGGGGGAACCTACATAATCATTTACGTATTACAGTAATGGGCGCAATCTAAAGCAGGATTCCATTCAGCACATATATCAGCTCTTGGGTGCCAAAACATAAGTCTGCTCCGCCACCAGAAGCTGCAACACGCTACAATGAAGCGACTGTTTGTGCACGCTTTACTGTTACATGTGGGTTTCATTTGATGTGAGCTAGCTATCACACACGTTTGCAATAACGAACTACCTATCACTTCGCTTGTACAAGAAGTGGAGAAGTGGTCTCGTCCTTAAGACTGTCGAAGTTTCTTTTGCTGCAGTGAATACATATACTGTCTGACAAAAAAGTGAATCACTCGGAAGAAGAAGGGGAAACGAAATGAAACTTCACTGTTAGAGAAGGTATGTGACTTTACTGTAGGGATAACGAAGGTGAGTCAAATTTATAAAGAACTTGGCAGTTTGAACCCGTTATCAATGTGATGTTGCACTACCTAGCCTGGATGTGTGCATTAACTCTGTTCGGATATCACGTCTTCTCCTGAGGCAAGTTGGCCCACCACAGTTGTAACTAGTCCTTGGTACAGTGGATACCGGCACTCGGACAGATCTGACGTCCTAGCGGGTCCCACTTCATACTTTCTAGCGGGGACAAATCTGGGGATCTTGCTGCCAGTGGGTATAATTCAACATAACAAATACAGTTTATAGAGACATGAGCCATGTGTAGATGAGCACTATCCTGTTGAAAAAAGACACGTCTATTCTGTCGCATGAGAGATAACACGTGAGGACGGAGGATATCAGTACGTACCATTATGTCGTCAGAGTACCCTCAATCGCTACTAGCCGTGACCTGAACTCATATTGACGGCTTCCAATACCACTCTCCAAAACAATGGAAGAAATGGACCACTGCCAAGGTTGCCGCCATTCTCGCAGACATTGGTCATGTGTGGAACTGTGGAACGGCGCTTTATCGCTGACCACGATGTAAAGCAACTCACCAACAGTCCATGGTTCCATCTCATGGCACCACTCCAAACGTAGATGTCAGGGTTTTAAAGGCAGCTTACGCTTAGGACGCTAATACTCTAGCCTGGCTACTGCTACAGCTACTGCTACTTTCTGATCAGTGGCGAGGGGATCCATTACTTGTTCTCAGATGGTAGGCTCTGCGAAGCAGTTCCGATGTGTCCTGTGCAGAGTATCAAATTACCCCCCCCCCCCCTCCCCCCCGTTGTGGTCAGACGTGGTTGACAGGAAACTTGACGAAGAGTATGCTTGCTCTTACGTTTCCATACAGTCCAACATCGGCCACTGTCACGTTCGAATGCCCCACAAACCTAGATGTGGCACGACTGCACCAACTGACCAATTAGAGACCCAGGTTAGGCCACTGTCGGACTGTGACTGGTACTGACAAAGCTGTCTCACACGAGTACGCAGCATCTCTGTGTCCTAAACAGTGTTCACTCAATATCTGACGCTGTTCATGCTCCCTCTGCACCCTGGTAACAACACTGAAAGTGGCTCATTCGTTTTCGTTGTATGATAATGTATAGTGATCTTTACTGGAGTTATGTCTGTGTGGTAATGTGAAGGAGAACTCGTGATTAGAGATATATCTCAGCTCATATTTAAGCCCATAAGTAATCTCTTAGTTCTTGAAAAGTGACCAACAGTGCAAAAGTTAATCAGAAGTGCACCATTACACTGTGTTCTGCAACACTTGTAGCGAGAGTACAATCTGTTCTGTTAAATTTAAGAAATCTGTATTATTGCTAACAGGGTAGACTGAGTGCGAATAAAACATGAAATATAAATAACTGCCAGCAATGCCCTGTGTGAAAAGTATTTCACTGTTGAAATGTTACTTGTATCGCACATAAATTATAAACGGCCTACCTGTTTGCGCAATGCAGAAATACTCTGCTGCTGCTATCTCCAAACTACTGCCCCTCCTACTGCTGCTACACTAGTGAAAATATAAAAATTCTAACTGCTAACAACGCAATGTGCAATGCGTGCATTAAAATATTGAGATGTCAACAAAACTTCTGTGCTAATAAATCTCATTACTACAATGACCATTGTCAATTAAAGCTCTGTTATTGGAAACTCAGGAAAGCAAAATTATGTGAAAGTTGAAATAAAGAGACGAATGCTAAGAGATTTAAAAACAATGAAATAACTGTATCAACAAGACCTTACATCACTAAGGCAAAGTATTTTAACAGCTGAAACATTAAAACCTCACTTTGCAACAACAGGGGAAAAACTAAAACAAATTCTCTTTACTTCCTTACAAAGACATATGCCATCAATTTTGAAGAAAAATCAGTAAATCACAAATTGTTATATTATCATAAAAATTTCAAATTGTAAATCCGTAACCAAATGAATTACTATGCTAGAATTTCTCGGCAAATGTTCTATTACAGTGACTTTTAAAGTGTAATGAATGAATTGAATAATATCTCTACTTAAATGAAAATTAATATAAGAAAATTATTGCCAGCACACAGCACGACCTGAACACATCTTACTCCATCACAAGATAAAACTCGACTCTCCCTCTATCTCCAAGACTGCGCTCCACTCACAAGCATAGGTTCTATTAACAGTATCTCGCAGAGCAACCTCTTTGGCAGAGATGGTGCCCGCTATTACACACTTTTCCGTGTGACTTCAGAAATATTACCAAAATTACAATTTCTGTATAGAGCAAAACCCTTACAACACTAAACACGAACAGTACTGCTGCACTCTGGTGATCATTATACCTGTCAAGTAGAACTGAAAGTCTAATCTCTTACATAAATCCTCAGGCTAATGGTTTTGCACATGTACGAAATTACATTGACATCCGAGCACGTCTTCTGGGTGCTGCACTTCTTTGTGAGGATGTCTAGATGTATACACTGAAGCTCCAAAGAAACTGATATAGGCATGCGTATTCAAATACAGAGATACGTAAATAGGCAGAATATGGCGCTGCGATCGGCAACGCCTATGTAAGACAAGAAGTATCTGACGCAGTTGTTACATCGGTTACTGTTGCAAAATGGCAGGTTATCAAGATTTGAGTGAGTTTGAATTTGGTGTTATAGTCGGCGCACAAGCGTTTGGAGGTAGCGTTTAAATGGGGATTTTCCCGTACGACCATTTCACGAGTGTACCGTGGATATCAGGATTACGATAAAACATCAAATCTCTGACATCCCTGCGGCTGGAGAAAGATCCTGCAAGAACGGGACGAAGGACGATTGAAGAATATCGTTCAACGTGACAGAACTGCAACCCTTAACAAATTGCTGCAGATTTCAGTGCTGGGATATGAACAAGTGTAGCGTGCGAACCGTTCAAAAAATGTGTCAAATGGCTCTGAACACTATGGGACTCAATATCTGACGTCATCAGTTCCCTGGAACTTAGTACTACTTAAACCTAAATAACCTGACAACACACACATCCATGCCCGAGGCAGGATTCGAACCTGCCACCGTATCGGTCGCGCGGTCCCAGACTGAAGCGCCTAAACCGCTCGGACACAGCGGCCGGCGTGCGAACCGTTCAACGAAACATTATCGACATGGGCTTTTGTAGCCGAAGGCCCCTTCTTGTGTCCTTGATGGCTGCACGACACAATGCTTTACGCCTCACCTGGGCCCATCAACGCCGGCGTTGGACTGTTGATGAGTGGAAACATGTTTCCTGGTCTTACCAGCTTCGTTTAAACTGGTCTCGTTTCAAACTGCATCGAGCGGATGGACGTCTACGGGTATGGAGACAACCTCATGAATCCATGGAACTTACGTGACAGCAGAGGACTGTACAAGCTGGTGAAGTCTCGGTGGTGGTGAGGGGGTGTGCAGTAGGAATGATATGGGATCCCTGATAGTCTAGATACGACTCTGACAGGTGAAAGGTACGTAACCATCCTGCTGATCACCAGCATCATTCACCTCCATTGCGCAATATGACGGACTCGAGCAATTCCAGCAGGACAATGCGACACCCCACACGTCCAGAATTGCTCCAGGAACACTACTCTCAGTTAAACCCTTGCGCTGGCCACTAAACTCCTCAGGCAGGATCACTACTGAGCATATCTGACATGTCTTACAACGTGCTGTTTGGAAGATATCTTCACGTCCTCGTAGTGTTACGGATTTACGGACAGCCCTGCAAGATTGATGGTGTTAATTCCCTCCGGCTCTACTTCAGACATTAGTAGAGTTCACGCCACGTCGTGCTGCGGCACTTCTGCGTGCTCGCGGGGGTCTTACACATTATCAGGCAGTTGTACGAGTTTCTTTGGCTCTCCAGTGTACGGAGATGTAGAAGTACGAATACCTTTGCGCACGGTACAGCTATCCCTGACCTTTTCTCGGACGCAGACACGACGATGATATTAGTTTAACCGGAACATCAATTAGTCATGAAAAAAATGGTTCAAATGGCTCTGAGCACTATGGGAGTTAATTTCTAAGGTCATCAGTCCCCCTAGCACTTAGAACTAATAAGCCTAACTAACCTAAGGACGTCACACACATCCATGCCCGAGGCAGGTATCGAACCTGCGACCGTAGCGGTCGCGCTGTCCCAGACTAACCTGCCACACCGGCAGGCAATTAGTCATGAACTCCTGTCCCTTCATAGTGCCGCTATTGCTCCACAGCTCTCTTTTTAAAACGAGAAAGAAATTTTCGGAAAAAAAATACAACGGAGGTGTAAATTGTCAGAGATAACTGGACATTTGATTGTGGCTGTGGCGCGCCGGCGCTGATCTTGGTCGAGTGTTGGTTGTCCGTCGGCCCCAGGGAGCGGCGCGCCGTGCGATATGGATGAGCGGCGCGTGTCGGCGCGCATTACCGACCAATCGGTCAGCCCGGGCGGGCATCCATCACCCGACCCGCGCTGGCCAACAACGGCGACGGTGGGGCGCACAGGCGTCTCTCAATACGACACCGCTCTCCCGTTTGAACGAACGGCTCTCTTAACGCCAAGGTAGCGCGTTATTTATGCCAGTGCTTGTGTGCAAGAGACATCATTTACACACCAACGAAAATAAAGTAAGTGTACGTACAATATTAAGTAATGTAATGAGAGAATCACCTTCCCTGTCTGTATCTGCCATATTCCCAAACATACATATACGAGGGTCACTCCAAAAAAAAATGCATACTATTTTTTTTTATTCACCTTTTATTCTAGATGTCTGAAAGTTTTACAGTGTGTAGATACATCCTTTAGAAACAATATTTTCATTTCTCCGCATAATTTCCATCCCTCTCAACTGCCTTACGCCATCTTTGAACCAGCGCCTGTATACCCGCATGGTAAAATTCTGGGCCAACCTGTTGGAGCCACTGTTTGGCAGCGTGCACTATGGAGTCAACATCCTCAAACCTTGTTCCACGAAGAGAGTCTTTTACTTTCCCAAAGAGATGATACCCACATGGAGCCAGATCAGGACTGTAAGGCGGGTGTCCCAGTGTTGTCCATCCGAGTTTTGTGATCGCTTCCATGGTTTTTTGACTGACATGTGGCCGTGCATTGTCGCGCAACCGCAAAACATCCTGATTTTGCACATGTGGTCGAACACGACTCAGTCGAGCTTCGGTGTCGTCACATATGCATCAGAATTTATGGTGGTTCAACTTTGCATGATGTCTACAAGCAAGAGTCCTTCGGAATCTAAAAACACCGTAACCATAACTTTTCCAGCACAAGGTTTGGTTTTGAATTTTTTTTTTTCCTTGGGTGAATTTGCATGATGCCACTCCATTGATTGCCTCTTCGTCTCTGGTGAAAAATGATGGAGCCATATTTCATCACCTGTCACAATTCTTCCAAGAAATTCATCTCCACCATTCTCGTACTGTTCCAAAAATTCGCGGCATACCATTTTTATTGTTTCTCTGTGAGCCACTGTCAACATCCTGGGAACCCACCTGGCACAAACCTTTTTAACGCCAACACTTTCAGTATACTGCAAGCACTTCCTTCCCCCATCCCAACGTAGCGTGACAATTCGTTCACTGTGATACGTCTGTCAGCAGTCACCAATTCGTAAACTCTCTGCACATTGCCTGGAGTGTGTGCAGTACGAGACCCGCCTCTGCGAGGACAATTCTCAGAATTGCCGTGCCGCTTTCATCACGTGACCTGCTTGCCCACCGACTAACTGTACTGCGATCAACAGCAGCATCTCCATACACCTATTTCAACCTCTTGTGGATGTTTCCCACTGTCTCGTTTTCACAGTACATGAATTCTATGACAACACGTTGCTTCTGTCGAATGTTAAGTGTAGCAGCCATCTTGAAGACATGCTGGGACGGCGCCACTCATGGGAACAGGTTGAACTAAGTTTGAAAACAAACGGGAAGGACGTATCTACACACTATAAAACTTTCACACATGCAGAATGAAAACTGTATTTTTACAAAAATAGTGTGCATTTCTTTTGGAGTGAACCTCGTAGATACAAAGAATTAACGAATGAAGTATTTATGCACACAATCATTTAAAATTCTCGAATAATTTGTGGCTGGAAAAACAATGACGACGAAGACAAAAAAAAAGGAAAAGAAAAGAAAAACAGTACTTCCACTCCCCTCTACCCACCCTCTTGGGAGCTCCCTTTTCATGTTCGCCTCTCTTCCCATCACACAATCACGCCTTAATTTTGATGCTAATTATACAGCTTCACAGATGCTGAGGAACAATTGACTCATGCTAAGGAACATTTGTCAGTTGCTACGGAACAATGAACAGCTCCTACAGAACATTCGACTAATGACAGCAAAGCCGGCCGAAGTGGCCGTGCGGTTAAAGGCGCTGCAGTCTGGAGCCGCAAGACCGCTACGGTCGCAGGTTCGAATCCTGCCTCGGGCATGGATGTTTGTGATGTCCTTAGGTTAGTCAGGTTTAACTAGTTCTAAGTTCTAGGGGACTAATGACCTCAGCAGTTGAGTCCCATAGTGCTCAGAGCCATTTGAACCAATGACAGCAAAACTAAATGTATGGGGCGGGACGTGTTAACTGCAGCGAAGCCTTTGCACGAACGTTTTCTATGCATTCGGCAGTTCACACGGTACAGTGTTTGACGAAAATTGTTGTGGCAGGGATTACTACGACATTCCTTGTGATACGGCAACATGTCGGCAAGACATAATTACTACGGTAATGGATGTGTCCAAAAATTTGATCTTGCGATTAAAATAGGCCGTTGAGGATGGAAAACCTATGCGAAAGTATGCTGCTGGTCGTAGACGTACCTCCACACATTAGGAATAACGATACGCAGCCTAGAGGCGGTGAGTACATCATACTACTAGTTAAACCGGCCACCATTTAGGGTGCAGTGAGAGGGAAGCACGTTACATACCATAGAATATTCATGAACGTCGTCGGTATAGCCTAGGCGTTATTGCATGGGCAGGCATTATTCACAATAGCTAGACACTACTGCATAAATACTTTGTGATCAAAAGTATCCAGACACCCTTCAAAAACCTACTGCCTGGTACTCCATATCAACGACCTCAGTAGTCATTAGACATAGTGAGAGAGCAGAATGGCGCGCCCCGCGGAACTCACGGACTTCGAAAGTGGCAAGGTGATTGGGTGCCACTTGTGTCATACGTCTGTACGCTAGATTTCCACACTCCTAAACATCCCTACGTCCGCTGTTCCCGATGTGATAGTGGCCGACAGGTCAAAAAATGTTCAAATGTCTGCGATATCTTATAGGACCTAACTGCTAAGGTCATCAGTCTCTAAGCTTACACACTACTTAACCTAAATTATCTTAAGGACAAACACACACACCCATGCCCGAGGGAGGACTCGAACCTCCGCCGGGACCAGCCGCACCGTTCATAATTGCAGCGCCCTTAGGCCGCTCGGCTAATCTCGCGCGGTGCCGACAGTTGAAGAGTGTCGTAAAGTGTAAAAGGCCGACATCTATCCCATCACACAGGAATTCCAAACCTCATCAGCAACCACTGCAAGTAAAATTTGGAGGCGGTGGTTTTATGGTGTTGTCGTGTTTTTCTTGTAGGGGGCTTGTACCCGTTGTTGTTTTGCGTGGCACTATCACAGCACGGTCCTACATTGATATTTTAAGCACCTTCTTGCTTCCCATTGTTGATGAGCAATTCGGGGACGACAATGCATCTTTCAACACCATCTAGCACCTGTTCATAACGCACGGCCTTTGGCGGAGTGGTTACACGACAATAACCTCCCTGTAATGGACTGGCCTGCACAGAGTCCTGACCTGAATCCTATACAACACTTTTGGGATGTTTTGGAACGCCGACTTCGTGCCAGGCCTCGCCGACCGATATCGATTCCTCTCTGTAGTGCAGCACCCCGTGAAGAATGGGCTGCCATTCCTAGCACCTGATTGAACGTATGTCTGGGAGAGTGGAAGCTGTCATCAAGTCTAAGAGTGGGATACCATCATATTGAATTCCAGCATTACCGATGGAGGGCGCCACGAACTTGTAAGTAATTTTCAGTCAGGTCTCCGGATACGTTTGATCACATAGAGTATTTCAGCGAGGTACAGTTATAGCATAGCGGTATTTCAGGCTGAATGTTCGGATCATGTCGGTCTGTTTAGGGATGTGGTAGATCCCGACTTCCTGTTTACGGACGACAGTGCCCGCCCTCACAGGATCGATGAGGTGCCTGGCACACTGGAAAGTGAAAATATTAAACGTATGGGATGGCCGGCGTACTCGCAGGTGCTGAGGCCTACATATCATGCTTGCGTTACTATTGGCAGCCGTGTTTATTACCTCCCTGAACCGTACATAAACGGAATACCACTTTTAGAGTGGAGGGAATATATTCCTCACAGCTTCATCAACATTTGGTAACCAGATTGAATACGAGTGCAAAAAGTGCACTAGGGTCCGAAGAGGGCACATAACTATCTGAGGCTCCGATATCCAGCTCTGTGTTGGGCTCTCCACATCCATTACGTATGTACTGTTTTCCATGTTGCCCATCATTGCTTGTGATTATTCCTGTTGCTAAAATGTATGTGTTCCGCAGCAACTGTCAAGCAGTGTAATGCTATGTCTCTGTAACAACCACCATCCAACAAAATAGCCTTTCCTGTATAACACTCTTCCTCCGCTATTTATTCCACTTCACAACCATGTCTCATCCTCAACAACAGTTCCACATATCTGTAATACTGTGCCTCTCCTGCCACCTTACCACATTACAGTCTTTGCAATGCTCAATCTAGCTGCACCACTAATACCACATACGTTTCTCCACCACACCCACTCAAAACTCTTCCCCAGATGATGTATCAGGCCTCTGCCGAAAACGTGATACATTTGTAACTGTTCTAGCTCTTACTTATTGCGCCTGTCTACCGAATCTGGAGTAAAATGTGATAAAACAACTTGGAAATACTCTTACAGTGTTTCCATAAATTGTGCCCTCTCGCAGTAAAACGTAACATCAAATTAACTCTATTTCTATTTTCGCCTGCGGAGTATGGAATCATACTGCACTAGAATCTGCTACGGACATTACATCACGAGAGTGCAGTGTGATTGTACTTTGTTCATAGCCTATCTATTCTGCGTCAATGAGACGTCGGATTTCAGGGGATTATTCGTACTTAATATTTACGGTGATGTTCAAACTCAGGGTGAGTTGGTATGATAATCGTTTCAAAGATTCTTGCCGTAATAAAAAATCTGCCTGTATATCTGAATATGTATTTCGTAAACCAATCTACAGTGCGTGGCGGAGGGTAGACTGTACCACAACAAGAAGCTTCCTTTCCTATTCCACTCGCATCCAGAGCGAGGGATTGCCTTTTTGCCTCCATACGTGCTCTAATTTCTCGTATTTGATCTTCGTAGTCCTCACATGAAATGTATGTTGGTGGCAACAGGAGCGTTGTGCAATCAGCTTCATACGCCGGTTCTCCAAAATATATTAAACGCCAGTTTATTTGAAGCATTACTTACTAGTTAGACATGCATTAAAACAAAAATTAGTTCGTATCATTTGGCATTTGTAACTGACTGATAATACAGCTTTTTAAATTACGTACATGTAAGTAAATAAAATAAATAGGGGAGACTATTTTCAAATTTTAAATTACACTTCGTTCTCTTTCTGTTCACATTCGATTAGTATTTATAATGTCCATCTTTTTCTTCAGCAAAAACCAGCATCATAACTTTGTGAACTTTTTTCAAGATCTCGGTTTTCTGAGTAAAATCGGAAAAAAGGGCTTCCAACATTAACTTTCTCTGGTTCAGCTGGCTGACGACCACTGACACTGCGCATCACAGTGTTCAAAGTGAGCACCTCCATCGCCAATGAAAAGTATTTTTCGACCTTCTGTGTCCACTCACAGACCCTAACAAGAAAAAAATTTCAAAATGTGATTAATAATATTTCAAGACATACATTCGTAACTCATTTCCAGTGCGTTACAAAATAAGTGCCATAGTTAAATGTCATTATCTTTTATTACATTGGCCGTGGAGTGTACCATGTTGTTGTTGTTGTTGTGGTCTTCGGTCCTGAGACTGGTTAGATGCAATGCTACTCTATCCTGTGCAAGCTGCTTCTTCTCCGAGTAACTACTGCAACCTACATCCTTCCGAATCTGGTTAGTGTATTCATCTCTTGGTCTCCCACTACGATTTTTACCCTCCACGCTGCCCTCCAATACTAAATTGGTGATCCCTTGATGCCCCAGAACATATCCTACCAACCGATCCCTTCTTCTTGTCAAGTTGTACCACAAACCCCTCTCCAATTCTCATCAATACCTCCTCATTAGTTATGTGGTCTACCCATCTAATCTTCAGAATTCTTCTGTAGCACCACATTTCGAAAGCTTCTATTCTCTTCTTGTCTAAACTATTTATCGTCCATGTTTCACTTCCATACATGGCTACACTCCATACAAATACTTTCAGAAACGACTTCCTGACACTTAAATCTATACTCGATGTTAACAAATTTCTCTTCTTCAGAAACGCTTTCCTTTCCATTGCCAGTCTACATTTTATATCCTCTCTACTTCGACCATCATCAGTTATTTTGTTCCCCAAATAGCAAAACTCCTTTACTACTTTGTGTCTCATTTCCTAATCTAATTCCCTCAGAATCACCCGAGTTAACTGGACTACGTTCCGTTATCCTCGTTTTGCTTTCGTTGATGTTCATCTTATATCCTCCTTTCAAGACACTGTCCATTCCGTTCAACTGCTCTTCCAAGTCCTTTGTTGTCTCTCACAGAAATACAATGTCATCGGCAAACCTCAAAGTTTTTATTTCTTCTCCATGGCTTTTAATATCTACCCCAAAATTTTCATTTGTTTCCTTTACTGCTTGCTCAATATACAGATTGAATAACATCGGGGAAATTGTAAATAGCCTTTCGCTCCCTGTATTTTACCCCTGCCAACTTTAGAATTTGAACGAGAGTATTCCAGTCAACATTGTCAAAAGCCTTCTCTAAGTCCACAAATGCTAGAAACGTAGGTTTGCCTTTCCATAATCTATTTTCTAAGATACGTCGTAGAGTCAGTATGCCTCAAATGTTTCAATATTTCTATGGAATCCAAACTGATCCTCTCTGGGATCGGCTTCTATAAGTTTTTCCATTCGTCTGTATAGAATTCGCGTTAATATTTTGCACCCGTGACTTATCAAACTGGCAGTTCGATAATTTTAACATGTGTCAACACCTGCTCTCTTTGAAATTGGAATTATTATATTCTTCTTGAAGTCTGAGGATATGTCTCATACATCTTGCTCACCAGGTGATAGAGTTTTGTCAGGACTGGCTCTCGCAAGGCCGTCAGTAGTTCTAATGGAAAGTTGTCTACTCCCGGAGCCTTTCTTCGACTCAGATCTTTCAGTGCTCTGCCAAATTCTTCACGCAATATCGTATCTCCTATTTCATCTTCATCTACATCCTCTTCCAATTCCATTATATTGTCCTCAAGTACATCGCCCTTGTATAGACCCTCTATATACTCCTTCCACCTTTCTGCTTTCCCTTCTATGCTTAGAACTGGGTTTCCATCTGAGCTCTTGATATTCATACAAGTGATTTTCTTTTCTCCAAAGGTCTCTTTAATTTTCCTGTAGGCAGTATCTATCTTACCCCTTGTGAGATAAGCTTCTACATCCTTACATTTGTCCTCTAGCCGTCCTTGCTTAGCCATTTTGCACTTCCTGTCGATCTCATTTTTGAGACGTTTGTATTCCTTTTTGCCTGCTTCATTTACTGCATTTTTATATTTTCTCCTTTCATCAAATAAATTCAATATTTCTTCTGTTACCCAAGGATTTCTACTAGCCCTCGATTTCTTACCTACTTGATCCTCTGCTATCTTCACTATTTCATCCTTCAAAGCTACCAATTCTTCTTCTACTGTATTTTTTTCCTACATTCCTGTCAATTGTTCCCTTATGCTCTCCATGAAACTCTGTACAACCTCTTGTTTAGTCAGTTTAGCCAGGTCCCATCTCCTTAAATTCCCACATTTTTGCAGTTTCTTCAGTTTTAATCTACAGTTCATAACCAATAGATTGTGGTCAGAGTCCACATCTGCCCCTGGAAATGCGTTACAATTTAAAACTTGGACTGTACCACAAGGTTAAATAATCCAGCCCATTCTTCACGGGGTGCTGCACTAAGGAGAGTTATCGATGTCGTTCGGTGAGGTCTCGCACGAAGTCGGCATTCCAAAACATCCCACAGGCCTTGCCTTGAACATGCACGAGTGTTATTTGGTTCGCTCATGCAACATGCCTGAAGACGACGTGATCAGAACGTCGAAACTGGTTGCCTAATAAAACAATATAAATATAACCTCTGTTGGTATAGTATTATTACATTATACAAATCTCGCTAACAGCCCCCACAAAATGATGAAAGGAGAAAAAGTTTATCGGTTTCTACATTTTCGCTCTTCGTACGGAATTAGGCATGACATTTTCCTTCGTTACTTCCTTACTACTAAATGTATTTGAGACATGTTTTACAGAATGTATTCTCATTTAGCACTGAAAGTACTTGAAAAATTGCTTAGCTTTACGGCCCATAGCTTCGAAGATATGTTGTCATATGCCTGAAAACGTCCGCATAATGCATGACATTTAAATTTGTTACTTCTTTACTACTACCTCTATTCGCAACATATTTTGCGTACGCAATCAACATACACCGTTGAATGTACCTACATAATTATACCACTGCGTGCTAATAGTTCAAGAAAGACGACGTCATAACATTGTGAAAAACTGCAGCATCATGTATGACGTTTAGATTTATTATTACGTTGCTACAACTCTATTCGCAATACATTTTGCAGACACTGTTTACACACACAATTGAATGTGCTTCCAAAAGTTTATCGTTGTACGACACAAAGTTAAGGAGATATGAGAAATTTCGCAGGCAAAACCCACATATGCCGCTGGAAGTATCAATATAATTGTATTGCTTTACGACACATAGTTCAGAACAGATGACAACATAGACATAGTACTGCCTGAAAATTAACAAAGAAGGAGAAAGAGGTGCAGATGGAGTATTACATACAAACATGTGTGAAATATATTTTTGAAGTATATGTGACCTGTGCGTAACACAGGAATGCCACGAGTGCAGAAAACTTTCCTGAACCCATGGAACGATCTCAACCAAGCGTGGTAGACAAATTACTAGCTATATGGAAAGAAATACTGTTGTGGTTGCAAACACCAGCTTCTTGTTGGGGTGGGGATGAGAACGTGGAGATGTAGAGAGGAGGCGGGAGGAGGTGATTGACAGATGGGAAGGAGAAAGGAAGAGATGGACAGAGAGAGGAGTGGGGGGGGGGGGGGGACAGAAAAAGTGAACAGGAGATAGAGAGAGGCGAAGGAGGTGGGCAGAGAGGGTGGGAAAAAAAAGATGGAGAGAGAGAGAGAGATGGAGGAGAAGATGGGCAAAGTTAGAGAGGGGGAGGAGGAACAGGACTAATAGATGGGATTAAATACATATCTGGGCAACGCTGGGTACTCAGCTAGTGTCACATAAAATTTTTTGTATAAACGGGCATCCGAGAACGTAACACAATCAGAAATCTGCTGCAATACAACGCTGGAGTAATCGTGTTTTAGCAATCCTGTAGCAAGTATCAGTTCTTAGTGTCCCTGTCGTTTTAACAATACCGTAATGTCCAGTTCTGTTAAACTTACGTGTGGCGATCGGCAGAAAGCATCTGTGGGCTACGCGTTGGTTTCCATTATTGTTCAGCGAAACGACATTAATTATTGATGGCTGGGTGTAGCGTACAAGCACATTACAAGCTGCAATTTCCTGTTCGCTTGATTGCCAAAATAATGATTCCGCCGCAGAACGCATCCGCATACACTCTTCTTTCCACACCGACTACCCATCGTAGATATGATGGCGAGAGTTACTGTTCTAGAGCCAAACATTACGACTAATATAGTTTACCCCGACAAGTTTCAAGTATATACGCGACTGTAGGACTTAGTGACGTGTCGTCATAAGTACAGTTGATATCTTCTATTTTTATATAGCAAGAAGTAGGGTGGTCGCATTATAGTTCATACTGACAACATACATCATTTGAGCACAATAGCTGCTTATTTCACTCAATCTCAGTATGACAGTTTTCTGAAGCAGTACTGACATCGAACTTTTTTCTTCTGTTCCAGATAATTGGGTGGGCTTTGCCTTTAAAGAACTAAGTGGTTCTAATGGTCTTTAACAAGCAATGTTGTTCTGTAGCCATTCACCAGAACCAACCCTCTCAAACCCCTCCGCCCCCCACCGTCAACCGATTCTTCAAATAATTTAACCCCCCATAAAAAATACCCAATTCACGCATTTCAACGCATCATAACTCCTGAAATATGTGCCGCACAACGATACAATTTTGCAGATACATTCAGTTGTATAAGAGGATACTGTCTGGAAAATGCGTTTCGAACAAAGAGAATGGTAAATAACTAATAACTTAAAACACTTAACCTGATGCCGAAGGTTTATCGCATGTTTATTGCATGCTTACATGTAGTAATCGAAAAAACGTTTTCCTTTCGTATTTTGTGGAGGGTGTCAGTCAGGAAAAGTTTCGAGGAAAACGTCTTGATACGACTCTGACAGATGACACGTACGTAAGCATTCTGTCTGATCACCGGCATCCATTCATGTCCATTTGTGCATTCCGACGGACTTGGGCAATACCAGCACGACAATTCGTCACCCCACACGGCCAGAATTGCTACAGAGTGGCCCAGGAAAACTGTTATAAGTTTAAACACTTTCGCTGGTCACCAAACTCTCCAGACGCGTACATTACTGGGATGCCTTGCAACGTACTGTTCGGAAGAGATCTCCTCCCCCACGTACTCTTACGTATTTATGGACAGCCCTGCAGGATTCATGGTGTCAATTCTCTCCAGCACTACTTCATACAGTAGTCGAGTCCATGTCACGTCGTGCTGCGGCATTTCTGTGTGCTAGCTGTGCTACACGAAATGAGGCAGGTGTACCAGTTCCTTTCGATCTTGAATGTATATCAGCGTGCTTATTTTAAACTAATACCCGAATATTCTTGTGCAAGCAGAAATACCTCCAGTTGTTGAACCAACAAAGACGTCAAATACATCGAAGGAAGACTGTGTCAGATATTGGAAATTTGTAAGTTTAATTTGCGAGATTTGTTATCAAATTAACTACTGGAAACAAAACACAGGTTTGATGTTCCACAATAGACAACTGTTCTCATAGCTGACGGCTGCGTGGCGCCACCTCGTGCATCATTGCAATGCGTAATTCAGACTGCCGCCTCTTCAGTCTTATTTCTGTAGGTCCGGTTGTCCAGCTGTGGGCAAACGCCTTACTGCAGTTGTTAAGACACGTCGACACTCATGTGTCAATTGCTTCCTTTTAACTATGCTGTCCGAGAAACTATTAGCTAACAAGATGATAGACGTCCTTTCGAAATCGAAAATGTGCTTCTCCGCTAAACTGTTCTCCGTCCACGCTGATTTATTTTTTTGCCCTACTCTTGCGGTGCGTATATATTTGGCGAAACGTTAGGAGAGCCAGTGCTGCGTTTGTCCCACGTAAGATTTTTCACATTCCCGCGGAATGTGACATAGCGCAGTGTATGGAGACCAAGTTTCCTTATTTTTGCTGGTGATCGAAATATGGGCTTAGTACCTCGGCTGATTTTTGCGGCGGCTGCTCCAACATGTGGCAGAAATGCAACCTTCTCTTTCATTTTCTCCCTTTTTGCTTTTGTCGTTACGTTTGTGAGCCCTCAGCACCTTTTTAATTTCAAAATTTTTGTAACCGTAGGAAACCGAAATCTCTCTTAGTCTCTCCAGCTGCGTTGGTAAGCAGCTATCGTCACACCTATGTTCACTCTATGGACCAGCGTCGTCAGATGGTGCTGTGATGTAGGGTGTCGGCAGGTCACTGGTACACTGGAGTCCACATGGGTGGCTTTCCTGTATACTTCGTGTCCCAGATATCCACAGGTTTCTTCTGCACGTGGATATCCAGAAAGGAGAGACAGTTGTCCTGCTTAACTTCCATGGTAAATATAATCTACTGATAACTTTTATGAGGTGGTCAAGAAGTTCGCATGGAGAGCACGTCCTGTACTGCCACACGACGTAAATGTATTTGTTGGAGTGCTTAGATTGACGAGGAACTGTCCTTAGTGCAGTCTCATCAAATTCGTCCACGTAAAAGATTACCAAGATAGGTAATAGAGTATTATATCATTCACCGGTATTGAAATTACATAGCGGCAGAACACTGTTCGAAAGCAATGCAAAATTTTTTTACTTAGTACCCAAGCAGTAGTTGTTGCTTGGTAACCTGACAAAAATTAACTAACATACCACACTAACAAGCGGTTCTAGGCGCTTCAATCTGGAGCCGCGCCACCGCTACGGTCGCAGGTTCGAATCGTGCCTCGGGAATGGGTGTGTGTGATGTCCTTAGGTTAGTTAGGTTTAAGTAGTTCTAAGTTCTAGGGGACTGATGACAACAGATGTTAAGTCTCATAGTCCTCAGAGCCACACTAACAAGTAAAACAACATATATTTCATTAGAACCAAATGAATCAAACATATCGAATTTCCGGAGGAGCTATTTCCATGCGGATAACACAAAGCCAGGTAGCACCATAAGGGCTTGATTCTTCAATATGAAGTCCCCTCCCCCGGTTGGTTGTCATGAAGGGACATTTAAACCCATTTTTCCTGTCTTTTTTCTATTCTCTTCTTACAATATGCCTTAAATGTAACTGCTGTAAGGAAATAAAAGATAGTACCAAAGAGTCCCACCTCCAAGTGGTGCTGCATGAGCAACGGTACCCGCGGCCTCAACTGCATAGTCAATTCTGCTGCGTTCTGGAGGCAGTGGGTGTTGGCTAAGAGGTCTGTGTGGAGCACTACAGCCTGCATAAGTTAGTAAGTCGGCAGGCTACAGTAGTTATAATGCAGTCTGAAAATAAGAGGTATGGATAGTGACACCACTCACTCCACATTTGCAGACCACCTCGTTGGAAACAACCAACACACTAATAGGATAGAAGCAGATTACCAAATCTTAAAACAAAAAAGATCAGAACCATTCATTAGCAACAGAAGGAAATTATCACAAACTGAGCAAAAAATTTACCAATTATTAAACAGTAGTCTTGAACAGAATATTATTCAACAGTCTAATCGAACTATCAAACAACACATCACACACACACACACACACATACGTATAATTAAAACACATGTGAACAAATTCAAATTTCGTGACCATCGCTCGAAAAGAAAACAGTGAAATAAACTACTGACAACAACGTACCTGAAACCTAACTTGCAGTGAGTGGTGCGTGTAGGCCTCGGCAGACTATTAACATCCAGAATTAGCCGATGACCAAGACGAAACTCAAGAAAATACTGTTATTAAACCACAATACAAACCGCATAGCAAACGAGACCAAATAGTCTTCCACAGCAAAACCTCACAAATTTTACTAGTGCCCACATGTCACATTAAATATAAGAACCATAACAACAAAATATTTAGCAGAGAAATAACCTAGTACAGCATAGGACAGGTAAACTACAACAGTATCGGTCAGAAAGGAGCATACTGCACTATTTTAAGTGAAAATGTACTGTAGTTTAGATGTTACATTTAAAACCAAAATTCACTTCAAACATTGTATAACATCATTGTTTCAACTTCTGTACACAGGTCGCTTTTAACATAAAAACCATAGGGACAACACATTTAGTAGGGAAATAATAACCTAGTACACCTCAGTACAGGTTAACTAATGCAATGACGTTCATCAAAGAGGAGCATACAGCAGTATTTTACTGGAGGATGTAATTTAGATGGTTCAAATGGCTCTGAGCACTATGGGACTTAACTTCTAAGGTCATCAGTCCCCTAGAACTTAGAACTACTTAAACCTAACTAACCTATGGACATCACACACATCCACGCCCGATGCTGGATTCGAAACTGCGACCGTGGCGATCACGCGGTTCCAGACTGTAGCGCCTAGAAGTACTCGGCCACTCCGGCCGGCTGTAATTTCAAGATTATATTCTAAATCAAAATTCAATTTGGACATTTATCTAGCATCACTGTGTTACAATTGGTGCCCACAGTTCATATTAAACGTCAGACTACGACAACAATGCATTTAGCAGGGAAATACTAACCCAGTACAGTTCTGGACAGATCAGCTATAGCAACATATGCGTCAAAAAGGGTTTTTGGGAAAACAGAGCATAGAGGTTATATTAAGAACCAAAATACAATTTCGACGTTTTTCTAACATCGTTCTGATGCAACTGGTGCCCACATGTCACTTTAGGCGTAAAAGCCACTGCAACAACATATTTAGCACGGAAATATAACCCAGTACAGATCAGAACAGTCAACTACTGCCATTACCTGCATCAAAAAGGTGCATACGAAACTATTTTACTCGAAAATATACTTTCGATGTTGCTTCATAAACCAAAATTCAATTCAGACTTTGCTATAGCACCATCGTTTTGCAAGTGGTGCCTTCAAGTCACATTAATCATGAAACCGTTACAACAATGTGTATAGCAGGGAAATATTAACCTATTACACCTTAGGACAAGCTATAGCAAGAGTCAAAAGAAGGTCGAAAAAGGGACATACTGCACTGTTCTACTAAAAAAATAATTTAGAATGTGTATTCTAAGCCGAATTTCAATTCAAACGTAGGTGTAACATGACTGTGTTGCAACTGGTGCCCACAGGTCACATTAAACAGAAAAGCAATGACAACAGTACATTTAGCAGGGAAATAATAACCTGGTACAGCTCAGGGCAGGTCACCTATTGCAGCAGTATGCGTCGTTAAAGGGCATACAGCACTATTTTATTGGAAAATATGTTTGAGAATTTATGTGGTAAACCAAAATTCAATTCAGACGTTGGTCTAACGTCATTGAGTTGCAGATGACATGCAGTATGTTGTCGTTTTTTGTTGGCAGCCAAATGGAATATAATCTAAGAAAGGTAATGTACATGTGTAACCTGAAGTACGACAAAACCTGATGTCAACATTTTCCTAAGCGGAAGGGATCTTACAATATAAGAAAAAGCGATTGATGCTGCCACAATTGTGCTGAAACATGTTCGGCGTTTAAGCAAAACAAAATATTGTGTTCTTGCGAGGAGGTGGGTCCATGTTCATTCATTATACACTACTGGTCATTAAAATTGCTGCACCACGAAGATGACGTGCTACAAACGCGAAATTTAACCGACACAAAGAAGATGCTGTGATATGCAAACGATCAGCTTTTCACAGGATAAACATAAGGTTGGAGCCGGTGGCGGCACCTACAACGTGCTGACATGAGGAAAGTTTCCAATCAATTTCTCGTACACAAACAGTAGTTGACCGGCGTTGCCTGGTGACATTGTTGTGAATGCCTAGTGTAAGGAGGTGAAATGCGTACCATCACGTTTCCGAATTTGATAATTGTCGGATTGTAGCCTATCACGATTGCGGTTTATCGTATAGCGACATTGCTGCTCGCGTTTGTCAAGATCCAATGACTGTTAGCAAAATATGGAATCGGTGGGTTCAAGAGGGTACTAAATAACGCCGTGCTGAATCCCAACGGCCTCGTATGACGGGATTGACTGGCAACTTATCCGCATGGCTGAAACGGATCGTGCAGCCACGTCTTGATCCCTGAGTCAACAGATGGGGACATTTGCAAGACAACAACCATCTGCACGAACAGTTCGACGACGTTTGCAGCAGCATGTACTATGAGATCGGAGACCATGGCTGCGGTTACCCTTGACGCTGCATCACAGACAGGAGCGCCTGCGATGATGTACTCAACGACGAACCTGGGTGCACGAATGGCAAAAGGTAATTTTTTCGGACGAATGCAGGTTCTGTTTACAGCATCATGATGGTCGCATCAGTGTTTGGTGACATCGCGGTGAACGCACATTGGAAGCGTGTATTCGTCATCGCCATACTGGCGTATCACCCGGCGTGATGGTATGGGGTGCCATTGGTTACATGTCTCGGTTACCTCTTGTTCGCATTGACGGAACTTTGAACAGTGGAAAATACATTTCAGATGTGCTACTACCCGTGGCTCTACTCTCCATTCGATCCCTGCGAAAACCTGCATTTCAGCAGGATACTACACGACCGCATGTTACAGCGTCTGTATGGGCCTTTCTGGATACAGAAAATGTTCGACTGCTGCCCTGACCAGCACATTCCCCGGATCTCTCACCAATTGAAAACGTCTGATCAATGGTGGCCGAGCAACTGGCTCGTCACAATACGCCAGCCACTACTCTTGATGAACGGTGGTATCGTGTTGAAGCTGCATGGGCAGCTGTACCTGTACACTCCATCCAAGCTCTGTTTGACTCAATGCCCAGGCGTATCATAGCCGTTATTATGGCCAGAGGTGGTTGTTTTCGAAGTGAAATTATCATAATTGTACGGGAGTAAATTTCGTCACTGTCGCCGAACATAGATGTAACACAGAAAAAGAAAGTTGCCTGTTGTTGGGTTGATATCTTCGACCTGCCCTATCCGCGTGGCAGAAGAGCACAGTTGAAGCGCCGCTACGTTACAAATTTGATTGCGCGCGATGCATTTGCCGCCAGCAGAAATGAAATAATTGAACGATCTGCTAATCGGGCTGCAAACGCGTGCCCTGCGGGAGTCGGTTACATCGGAGTGCAGCAGCCACTACCCCCACACCCCTTAAAACCTCCACCCCTCCACCCTATGCACGGTATATTTAATTCTCTTGCTTTTTTTTTAATTCCCAGGGACGTGACAGCCGTATTGACAATACGCAGAGGGTTGAGGGTGGTGAAGCGGGGCATAGCGGTTAAAAAATAACCCCGTCCCCCTCACGGCGGCTCTGAACGGGCTTCTGAACCGAATAAATAACACGCGGGCGCAGCAGCAGGCCGGTGTGCTTGCAGGTTGTCCAGCAGGCAGTCCAGTCGCACCTGGAGCTGGAACCGTGCCGGACAGCGGTGGCCGTTAAGCGCCCACCCGGCGAGCATTCAATTTGCCTAATGGACAGCCGCGGTCCCTGGGCCTACGGAGCGCACTTGCAGCACGGCGAGCGGGCATTGCTTTCAGGACACAGCCGATCACGCCATGTCGCAGCGCTCCACCGGAACGTAACAGTGCACTCGTTCCCCTTCCTCGTGTTGCGTTGCGGTACCTACATGGTTGGCAGACACAGGTTGTAAACGACTGCAGGAGAGACGCTGAGTAGCATGAGTCAACGAAGAAGTGTTGAGGGTGTTTTAATTCTGGCTTTGTAACCGCAAGAAAATGCGTGTTATGTCACCAAATGCGTTTTATTTTATTGAAATAATACACCACCAGTCGTCTGTAAGGAAGTTTATTTCGAATATGGCTTATTTTCTGTATCGGAAAACAGTTCGCTACAAGATATTGATTTTTACTTACGGTATTTCAAGCCTGATTTTTCGCTCACATCAGGAAACGTCGTCTGCGGGCATATATCTCATTTTTTTCGTTTTCCACTGTTGATTCTGGGCTAATTCGATATTGCTTTCAAGAAATGTACAGTTTTTGATTTGTTGTACTGACTCTGTTTACATACATCCTCTTGGTTAAAAATGTATCGTGCGCTTCACGCTATGTTGCCAACTTTACCGTTAGCTTTTCATTGAGATAAAACAGTGTTATTTCATTTGATTATCTTACTATGTAGTTATTTATTGTGTTAGAGGAACGGGGAGGTAGTGACGGAGAAAAAATCATCCGTGAGAGTCGGAGGTAGGGGGTGGGGGTGAGACAAAAATAAGTGAACAGTAGGCTCAAAGTAGTGGGATGAATTTTCAACTCCATCACTATTTTTGAGGATATTTTTGTTCTGTTGTTGCAATTACGAAATGCGTGACATTTTTCACCAGATGAGGCAAAGCATCATCAGCGGTCTGCAACTAAGTTAATTACATTTCTATTTCCTTTTACATTGAAAAACTGTTAGTTAGCAAAAAATTGATTTGTGCTTGAGATATTCGGTTGATTTCTCTCTTACATCGGGAAATGCCGTCTGATAGCACATTGCTTTCTTTCTGCATTAGACACTGATAATTTTGGTCTAATTTTTAGTTGTTCTGCAGAACTCAGCATTTATTATGTTTTTCACAACTCTTTTATGTACACCACTGTAATCTGTTTGTTTTTGTACTTGAAGTATGTGTTATGGTCTGTGTTTCCTAGTGTTTCCACCACTTCGTTTTCGACCTGTAACTAATTTTTTTAGATTAGTAACAGTATGTGTGTAATTACATTTAATTATGTTTCTGTGTATTTATTTACTGTGTAAGAGTGGCGAAAGGATAGCGATGGAGCTTTTTTATTATTCTCTAGGGGAGGGACGAACAATGATGAGCGCACATAAGTATGTAGCACTGTGGTGGGGTGTGAGTTAGAGGATATGGTGAGCATAGAGAAGTGAAATGAAATAATTCAATATTTGCGGATCATCTAAAATAAGAACACCATAGGCCAAACAATATTGAAAACGATATGAATAACATAAAAATCAGTAAAGACACGCAACTCCTCCCTTTCCATGTAAATTTCCACATACAAAAAGCATTAACACCTAATAAACAGATGCTCAATACCAAATTAATACTGGAAAATAGACTATATACAATAATCCCACACTCACATTTTCATTTCACTTCTCGCTTCTCACATTCTCCTCCGACTCACCTTCCATCACACTGCTATATGTTCCTTCCATCACACTGCTATATGTTCACTGATCATTGTTTCTCTCTGCTCTACACCAAAAAAGAAAAACAAATCTCCATCGCTATCCCTTCTCTACTCTTACACAGTACATAAATACACAGAAACTTAATTAAATATAATCACACACATACAATAATCTAATAAAAAAATAAGCTGTATGTCAAAGAATGAGTGGTGGAAAGGATACGTTGGTAACACTACAAAACACAAACCACAACACATACTCAAAGTACAAAAACAAACAGAATACAGTGTTGTGCCTAAATGTGTGTTGTGAAGAACATAAGAAATCCGTAGTGCTGCAGAACTACTAAAAATTAGAGCAAAATTATCAGTGTCTAGAGCAGAAAAAGAAAAGAACGATGCCCTATCAAGCGGCATTTCCCGATGTAAGCGGGAAATCAACCGAAATCTCCGTAACTACAAATCAACTTATTCTTAACAAACTAATTGTCAAAGCAAATCAAAATGTAAATAACTTAATTGCAGACCAGTCATGATGCTTTACCTCGATAATGTGAAACGCGTCTGGTGAAAAAGATCACGCATTTTTGTAGTTGCAACGACAGAATAAAAATACCCTCAAGAATTATAAATCACCTACGGACCTTATGGCCACACAAATGAAGAATTTAATGTCACCTTGTCAAGCGTTTCTATCTCTATTCCCTTCCCTTACACAGTAAAGAAACAGATAGTAGCATAACTAATTGAAATAACACACAAATGAAATACTGCAGGAAAATAAACAGTTTTATCTCAAAGAAAAATTAATGTCGAAGACGACAACATTACACAAAACACACGATATACCTATAACACCTATGTTGTAAAGGCGCCGAGTGTCGGTTTGTGAGATGGAGGTCCATGCCTGTTGCACTAGGTCGGTTAATGCCGTTTGTGATGACGCTGGAGCTCTCATCCGATGATGTCCCATATGGGCCCGATAGGAGACAGATGTGGTGGTCTAGCAGGCTAAGACATGTCGACACTCTTGGCTACAATAGCTGGCGGGCGTTATCCTTCCGGAAAAATCCTCTGGAATTCTGTTCATGAATGGCAGTATAACAACTCTTATCACCAGACTGAGGTAAAAATTTATAGTCTGGGTACGTTGGATAACCACGGGAGTGCTCCTGTTGTCATACAAAACCGCTCCCCAGACTATACCTCCAGGTGTAGGTACAGTGTGTCTAGCATGCAGACAGACTAGTTGCACCGAGTCAGCTACTATCTTTGTAACCAACATGTGGCCATCACTGGTACCCAGGCAGTTTTCATCAGAAAACAAAACGGACCTTCACCCTGCCCTCCATGGAGCTACTGCATGCTACTGATGGTCTGACTCGAAGCTGTCCTTGAACTAACCGATTTTTATGTTTGTAGTGTCTTTGTGTGCCAACTGCAGCTGAAATTGCTGCTGCCGATTCAGTATGGTGCGATAGCGCCCGCCGAAATAGACGGTCTTTCCTCTTGGTGGCACCTGGCCGTCCGTCTTGTTGCTACCGCACGTTCTTGTGGTTACCGCTGTCAAGCCATCTTGTACAGTAGCTATATCTGCCAAGTATTTCTGCACTATCACAGAAGGAACATCCAACTTCTCGTGACCCTATTACATTATCTCGTTGAAACTCAGTAAGGTGTTGGTAATGACGTCTTTGTCGCTTTACGGCATTCTTGACTAACATCAACTCACAAGTACATTCTCAAAGTTAACTAACGCTCATGACCGTTACAGCCTATATTTAAATTGAACCTAATTTGTATCCTCATAGTCTAGGTACTAGCGTCACTCTTACGCGAAAAGGAGAAAATTCTGGTCCCACATAAAACAGCTAGGCGGGTCGATGACTTGTATCTAGCCACTAATCGACTAGTCTGTGGTGGCAATAAAAGACCGGAAAGGAAGAGCTTAGTTTTAAATTTTACTTCTAAGAAATTGTTTACGCAGGAGGATGGTACGAACCTACCGTTTTTGACTGTAGCACAGACTCCCGCATGGAGCAGATATAAATAGACACCCCTGTCGTAGAGAAGTAACTGAAAATGTTGAAATAAATAAGTCGCCATGTCGGAATGGAATGCCATGCCCGTTTTACGTAGAGTACTCTACGGCATTGGTCTCTTACTTGACATTTACCGGGATTCTATCACCCAGCGCAAAGTCCTAATCAGGTGGAAAAAAGCACATGTGTCTCGTGTATACACTATGTGATCAAAAGTAACCGGGCCGTTCCCAAAACATACGTTTTTCATATTAGGTGCATTGTGCTGCCATCTACTGCCAGGTAGTCATATCAGCGACCTTAGTAGTCATTAGACATCTAGAGACAACAGAATGGGGCTCTCCGGGTAACTCACGGACTTACAACGTGGTCAGGTGAGTGGGTGTCACTTGTGTCATACGTCTGTAAGCGAGATTTCTACACTTCTAAACATCCCTTAGTCCACCGTTTCCGATGTGATAGTGAAGTGGAAACGTGAAAGCACAATTACAGCACAAAAGCGTACAGGCCGACCTCGTCTGTTGACTGACAGAGACGGCCTACAGTTGAAAAGGGTCGTAATGCGTAATAGGCAGACATCTATCCCGACCATCAGACAGGAATTTCAAACTACCTCAGAATCCACTGCAAGTACTAAGTCAGTTAGGTGGGAGTTGAGAAAACTTGTATTTCATGGTCAAGCGCCTGCTCATAAGCCACACATCACGCCGGTAAATGCCAAACGACGCGTCGCTTGGTGTAAAGAGCGTAAACATTGCACGATTGAACGGTGGAAAAATGTTGTGTGGAGCAACAAATCACGATACACAACGTGGCGATCCTATGGCAGCGTGTGGGTATGGCGAATTCCCGGTGAACGTCATCTGCCAGAGTGTGTAGCGCCAACAGTAAAATTGGGAGGCGGTGGTGTTATGGTGTGGTCTTTTTTTTTCATTGAGGGGTCTTGCTTCCCTTATTGTTTTGCGTGGCACTGTCACAGCACAGGTTTACGCTGATGTTCTAAGCACCTTCTGTTCCCACTGTTGAAGAGCAATTCGGGTATGGCGATAGCATCCTTCAGCACGATCGAGCACCTGTTCATAACGTACGGCCTTCCTGTAATGGACTGGCCTGCACAGAGTCCTGACCAGAATCCTATAGCCACCTTTGGTATGTTTTGTAACGGCGACTTCGTGCGAGACCTCACAGACCGTCATCGATACCTCTCCTTAGTGCAGCACTGCGTGAAGAACGAGCTCCCATTCCCCAACAAACCTTTCAGCACCCGATTGAACGTATTCCTGCAAGAGTGGAAGCTGTCTTCAAGGCTAAGGTTGGACCAACACATACTGAATTCCAGTACTACCGATTGAGGGCACCATGAACTTGTAAGTCTTTTACAGGCAGGTGACAGGATAGTTTTGATCACATAGTGTATAAGAAGGGCAGAAGAAAGACCTGCAAAATTACGGATCTTTATCCTCAACATCGGTTAGCTATATAACTATTGAAGGTATTCTGAGTTCTACTATTAATCAATTTTCTTCTGACAAAAAAAGCTTCTTTCCACAAATCAACAAGAATTTAGAAAGCATGGCCAGTGTGAAACTCAGTTTGCCGTTTTCCCACATGATGGAGGGCAGCAGGAAGACTATTGACCAAGGTCTGAGAACGTGGGTTAGGTTGTGAATGGCTAGAGGACTTTTTAAGCAATAGAACCTAATACATTGCTTCGAAGGCGAGTGATTGTTAGAAACAATGGTAACGTCAGGAGTACCCCAGTGAAATGTGGTAGGGTCGCTGCTATTCTCCATATACACAAATATCAGAACGGAGTGAGTGAGCTGCAATTTACCGCTGTTTGCTGATATCGCTGTGGTGTAAGGGAAGGTGATGTCGAGTGACCGTAGGAGGGAAGAAGAGGACATAGAATTTCTTGTTGGTGTGATAAATGGTAGCTTGATCTAAATGTAAATGTTAAACTGGGTAAGTAGGAAAAATAAGCGTATAGCTTTGGAAAACAGCATTAGTAGTGTGTCTTTTCACACAGTCATATCGATAAAATATCCGGGCATAATACTAAAAAGCCGTATCAAATGTGATGAGCACATCAGGTAGGTATTGCGGAAGGCGTGCTCTCCGCTTCGTATAATTTAGAGAATTTCGGATAAGAGTAGATCAAGTACGAAGGACGCGGCGTATGGAACACTAGTGCGGCCCATTCTTGACTATTGCTCGAGCCTTTGGGTCAGGATGGATCAAAGGAAGACATCGAAACAGTGCCGATGCGATCTGCTACACTACTGCCCATTAAAATTGCTACACCACGAAGACGACGTGCTACAGACGCGAAATTTAACCGACAGGAAGGTGATGCTGAGATATGCAAATGATTAGCTTCTCAGAGCATTCACACAAGGTTGCCACGGGTGGCGACACCTACAATGTGCTGACATGAGGAAAGTTTCCAACCGATTTCCCATACACAAACAGCAATTGACCGGCGTTATCTGGTGAAACGTTGTTGTGATGCCTCGTGTAAGGAGGAGAAATGCGTACCATCACGTTTCCGGCTTTGATAAAGGTCGGATTGTGGCCTATCTGGATTGCGGTTTATCGTATCGCGACACTGCTGCTCGCGTTGGTCGAGATCCAATGACTGTTATCAGAATATGGAATCGGTGGGTTCAGGAGGGTAATACGGAAGGCCGTGCTGGATCCCAACGACCTCGTATCACTAGCAGTCGAGATGACAGGCATTTTATGCGCATGGCTGTAACGGATCGTGCAGCCACGTCTCGATCCCTGTCAACAGATGGGGACGTTTCCAAGACAACCATCTGCACGAACAGCTCGACGACGTTTGCAGCAGCATGGACTACCAGCTAGGAGACCATGGCTGCGGATACCCTTGACGCTGCATCACAGACAGGAGCGCCTGCGATCGCGTACTCAACGAGGAACCTGGGTGCACGAATGGCAAAACGTCATTTTGTCGGGTGAATCCAGGTTCTGTTTACAGCATCATGATGGTCGCATCCGTGTTTGGCGACATCGCGGTGAATGCACATTGGAAGCGTGTATCCGTCATCGCCATACTGGCGTATCACCCGGCGTGATGGTATGGGGTGCCATTGGTTACACGCCGCGGTCACCTATTGTTCGCATTGACGGCACTTTGAACAGTGTACGTTACATTTCAGATGTGTTACGACCCGTGGCTCTACCCTTCATTCCATCCCTGCGAATTCCTACATTTGAGGAGGATAATGCACGTCGGGCCTTTCTGGATACAGAAAATGTTCGACTGCTGCCCCGGCCACATTCTCCAGATCGCTCACCAATTGAAAACGTCTGGTCAACGGTGGACGAGCAACTGGCTCGTTACAGTAAGACAGTGACTACTCATGATGAACTGTGGTACCGTGTTGAAGCTGCATGGGCAACTGTACACGCCATGCAAGCTCTGTTTGACTCAATGCCCAGGCGTATCAAGTCCGTTTTTACGGCCGGAGGTGGTTGTTCTGGGTACTGATTACTCAGGATCTATGCACCCAAATTGCGTGAAAATGTAATAACATGTCAGTTCTAGTATAATATATTTGTCCAATGAATACCCGTTTATCATCTGCATTTCTTCTTGGTGTAGTAATTTTAATGGCCAGTAGTGTACTTTTGTTACCGATACTTTCAAACAACATGCAATTACGTATTACGGATGTGGGTCGTGAACTGAAATGGGATTTCCCGGAGGGAAGACGACGCTCTTACCGCGAAGCATTCTTGCGGAAATTTAGAGAACCGTTATTTGACGCAGACTGCAGAACGGCTCTACTGCCGTCAAGCTAATTTTCGTTCAAGGACCACGAGGATAAGATCTCATTGGGGCTCGTGAGAAAGCTTATAGACAGTAGATTTCCCTTGCTCAGTTTGCGAGTGTAACAGGCCAGCAGCGGTACAGGTTCTATCCACCATGCAGCGGAGTAAGGGCGTAGATGCAGATGTAGGCGCAGATGTAATTATGAACGCTGCTATCACCTAAAGACACCGAGGCTGCGCGTCTTGATAGAATGTCTAATGGAGGGTACACACCTCCCTTTGCGCAGGGTCGAGTCGTGCCGCACGTTTCTTCAGACAGATAGCCGACGCCCCGTTTCCCAGGAGACGGCGCTCATGGAGCCGCTATTCGCGACGAGTCCCGCCGGGAGCCGGTGTGCGCGACTGCCTTAGCGCCCCGCTCCAAGATCCGGGGGGCGCCGCTCCGCGCTCAAATATTTAGGCGCCGTTGTCGGGGGGCGCCATCAGGCCGAGATTGCGCCGCGCCTCGGAGGGCAATCCGGGTGTGGCGTGGCGTGGCGCGGCGCGGCGTCGCGGCGCTCCAGCCCCCAGCCGTCCCGCGGCGTCGCGACGCCCCGCAATCTCCGCCGCGGCGCTCAGTCATCCATCCCAGCTGCCAGCCGCAGCGCCTCTGCTCGCGCCAGCCCGTCGCATCCACCTTCCTGCCGCCTGCCTGTGTGTCTCCATATCCCCGTCTTTGTGCCTTCATCTCACCGGCGGCTGAAGCTGGGACAGACAGTGTACCTACTGCTTCTCTACTCAGCTCCTGCCTACATTCATTACAAACCTACCGGCTCCCAACGAAATATTCTATCCCTTCCTGGTAATAACACTACAGAGTGTTACAAGAAGGTTCGGCCAAACTTTCAGGAAACATCCCTCACACACAAAGAAAGAAAATAGGTTATTTGGACATGTGTCCGGAAACGCTTACTTTCCATGTTAGAGCTAATTTTATTACTTCTCTTCAAATCACATTAATCATGGATTGGAAACAGAATGTACCAGCGTGACGTCAAACACTTTGTTACAGGAAATGTTCAAAATGTCCTCCGTTAGCGAGGATACATGCATCCACCCTCCGTCGCATGGAATCCCTGATGCGCTGATGCAGACCTGGAGAATGGCGTATTGTATCACAGCCGTCCACAATACGAGCACGAAGAGTCTCTACATTTGGTACCGGGGTTGCGTAGACAAGAGCTTCCAAATGCCCCCATAAATGAAAGTCAAGAGGGTTGAGGTCAGGAGAGCATGGAGGCCATGGAATTGGTCCGCCTCTACCAATCCATCGATCACCGAATCTGTTGTTGAGAAGCGTACGAACACTTCGACTGAAATGTGCAGGAGCTTCATCGTGCATGAACCACATGTGTCGTACTTGTAAAGGCACATGTTCTAGCAGCACAGTGGAGTATCCCGTATGAAATCATCATAACGTGCTCCATTGAGCGTAGGTGGAAGAACATGGGGCCCAATCAAGACATCACCAACAATGCCTGCCCAAACGTTCACAGAAAATTTGTGTTGATGACGTGATTGCACAATTGCGTGCGGATTCTCGTCAGCCCACACATATTGATTGTGAAAATTTACAATTTGATCACGTTGGAATGAAACCTCATCCTTAAAGGGAACATTTGCACTGAAATGAGAATTGACACATTGTTGGATGAACCATTCGCAGAAGTGTACCCGTGGAGGCCAATCAGCTGCTGATAGTGCCTGCACACGCTGTACATGGTACGGAAACAACTGGTTCTCCCGTAGCACTCTCCATACAGCGACGTGGTCAACGTTACCTTGTACAGCAGCAACTTCTCTGACGCTGACATTAGGGTTATCGTCAACTGCACGAAGAATTGCCTCGTCCATTGCAGGTGTCCTCGTCGTTTTATGTCTTCACCAATCGAGGAAGTACAGTACATACTGACGAAACTAAAATGTGCTCTAACATGGAAATCAAGCGTTTCCGGACACATGTCCACATAACATCTTTTCTTTATTTGTGTGTGAGGAATGTTTCCTGAAAGTTTGGCCGTACCTTTTTGTAACACCCTGTATATCTTCCGAAGACAAGTTCCTTACTAACCTGCCAAACAGTCGTTCAACTTTGCAGGTTGACAATACGTTGGTTACCATTCTAGCGCTCACGCGGTTCTACGCGGCATATTGTAATTGATAGGTGAAAATGTAAGATAATAGAACCACTGCTTTACAGTATACAAACTAGGTTTTTGGGACGTACACTATCGTATCAAATGTATCCAGACACCAATTGGTGAGAAATAATAATTGCTGAGGCCGCCACTATCATGCATTGAGCTCAGCTGAGAGTACTGTTAATGAAGTGTCTGAATGTCTTGGAAGTCCAATCTTCCTCAACATTCCAACGCAGGGAAGATAATAATGTTAGAAGCTGGAGTTTGCAACGGAGTCGACATTCTAGCTCTAACCAAATCTGTTCCACTGGGTTCAGTTCAGGACTGTCCGCCCCTGGTAGCTGAGTGGTCAGCGCACCAGAATGTCAATCCTAAGGGCTGGATCGGAGATTTTCTCCGCTCAGGGACTGGGTATTGTCTTGTCCTAATCATCATTATTTCATCCTCATCGACGCGCAAGTCGCCGAAGTGGTGTCAAATCGAAAGACTTGCACCCAGCGAACGGCCGACCTAAGGCCCTAGTCACACATTTACAGTTCAGGATTCCAGACTGGGCAGCTCATTTCGGGACTGCTATTGTCCGGAAACCTTGCCAAACAAACGCTGCTTAACGAGAGGGTCTTATCAAGCTGGTACAATCATTGCCTCCGAACTGGTCCCCAGCAATACGTACTACACAATGCTGTGAAATGTCTTCATATCCTTCCTCATTTAGCCTTTTCTGAAGTGTCGCGGGGGAGGGTGGGGAGAGGAGGGGGGAGGTCACACATGAAGGACGTAAAGCACCTGCGTCTTGTAGCACTACCTTCTCTGTTCTTTGTGGACGAGCGGTTCTAGGCGCTACAATCTGGAACCACGCGACCGCTGGGTCGCAGGTTCGAATCCTGCCTCGGGCATGGATGTGTGTGATGTCCTTAGGTTAGTTAGGTTTAAGTAGTTTTAAGTTCTACGGGACTGATGACCTCAGCAGTTAAGTCACATAGTGCTCAGAGCCATTTGAACCATTTTCTCTGTAATTTACAGTTGTCACTAGGTATGGAAGTATGTAAAGCTGTCATTTGCCAAGCCATAATTCTTGCATGGTACTGCTACAGTGGATAGCGTGATCCATTACTCCAAATCACTCGTTTCCAGTCATCCATCACCCAGCGGTGGCACTGTGTATACCTTCATAAACATTTCACAGTACAGACTACAGAAAGGAGAGGCTCATGAGCAGCTGCTCGACCACTGTATCCCATTCTTTTCAACTCCTGTCGCACAATAACTGGGCTGGTAGCACCTTCGAACTCGCTAGTTAATCCTTCCTCTGATTTCGTGTGAAGTATTTACACTCATATTCCACCATCAAAAATGAATTTTCCACTCCGCAGTGGAATGGTTGCTGACACGGAACTTCCTGGCAGATGAAAACTGTGTACCGGACCGAGACTCGAACTCGGAAGCTTTGCCTTTCGCAGGCAAGTGTTTTACCGACTGAGCCATCCAAGCACGACTAGGGATCTGTCCTCACAGCTTCAATCCTGACAGTACATTGTCTCCTACCTTCCAAACTTCACAGAAGTTCTTTTGCAAACCTTGCAGAACTAGCACTGATGGAAGAGAGGATGCTGTGGAGACATTGCTTAGCCACGGCCTGGGGGATGTTTCCAGAATGAGATTTTCACTTTGCAGCGGAGTGTGCGCTCACATGAAACTTCCTGGCAGATGAAAACTTCTGTCGGATGGAGACTCGAACTCGGGACCTTTGCCTTCCGCGCGAAAGTGCTCTACCGATTGATCTACCCAAGCACGACTCGCGACCCGTACTCATTAAAAAATGTTACACTAAACAAATTCAAATATTTCTCAGCCACAAGTAAGCACCAGCAAAACAGCACCAGTACCTGCCCCTAATAACTACACTCACGCCGAATAAATATGGCAAGCAACTGTCAGTAAAAGATCTATCCTATACTACCATCGACTTCCACTGTTCACCAGTCCAGTACTAACGGGCAACACAACTACAAACAGCTAACTACCACACATACACAGAAATGCAGCAGAACACAGAATAACGTGTGACAAGCAATGGTGTAGTCACAGTCTATCCATGAGTATTTTTGATAACAACACGATAAAATGAACACCATGGCCAATGCGTGCGATTCCATAACCGACTTGACACAGTTTACATCAGCTTTGCCGTGCCTCAGTCACCGCAATAGGCGGAACATATTTCACCTCTCTCGGGGGATCCCTCAACACAAATTTTTTCTCCGAACAAGGAGCAGCTTCTTGACAAAGGATGTGGGCTACTGTAGCACAACACTGCCTCGTTTTACGGTAACTGATCTGTCCATCACTTCTTATCTCTGGCTGTGAACGGCTGCCTTCTTACGGACACAGGCAGAAGACACCATACGCTTTCTCAGTAAACATTGTCCGCAAACAAGTGACTCGCCTTTGCCACTACACACCATGCTGCCTGGCTCCACGGCGTTCTTTGTCCCAGTGTCTCTTCCTAGCTCGCTGTCGGCGAACAGCACGCCTCCAGTAGCCGTATTCTGTGTCGTCGTTTTATGCTGAGATGGCTCCAGTTCTTCTTGTCTAGCTGCAAATCTAACAGCAGGTCTTCACAGTTGGTTTGAACTAAATAAATTGGAATATTGTTGTTGCAGATTTCCTCACATTTTAGCACATCACACAGTATTTTCATTTTCACATTAACAAAGCCGTAATTACATTGTTTGCACATGTTACACAAAAATCCATCAAATCACATCAGAGGCAAGCTTACAACTCTCACACTCTGCTGAAGCAACAATATTCTAAAGGATTTACAATTTTCCTTGACAAATGAATTCCTACTAATTTTTGTTGCATTACTGATTTCGATTATTATTTCATAAATGAATCCAGAAATAAACATAATAAATAGTACAGGATTTCGTAGTTAGAAATAGAAATTTTTAGTGTGCAAATAACCTGTAATTTCTAATTTTTCTAAAAAGAAGTAATTTCAGCTTCACATTCAGAAATAGTAATAATCGATTATAACATTGAAACTAAAATATTTTTATAAAGTAATTCCTTTTTATAAATTATTGCTGGAAATATAGCATACTGTTCATAAAATTATATGAAAGTTTTCAAAAAGGCAACTAAAATAATACTGACCTGTCCAAGATTCGAAAAATAATACTGGTATCGACAACTACATTTGAGAAAAGGTAACACTAGTGGAGGATGTCCCGTTACAAATGTTCGCAAGGCTATTCGTTCGGTTTGGTGGGCTTTGATGCGGAGATAACACTTATTTTATAAATATTGTGTGATTTTTAGTTTTGGATTTAGTAATTAGGTTTTATAAGAATCATCAGGACACATCTGAGTTGAAACTGGGTTCATAAATGTTATTATGCAAGCAAGGAAATACACGTTCTCAGACGTCAGGATATTGTAAACATTTTTATGCGTTCCAGCCGAGAATTAACGAAATGTTGAGAAGAAGGCAAAAGGGACAAACGCATGCCAGACGGACCGAGGACATGCAGGGTCATGTGATATGGCAACGTAATCCGCGGGACGAAACGAATTCCTATGAAATGCGGGAGAGCAACTTCGTTGACAATCCAGGAAAACCTTAACAACTCCTGCATAAATATAACATGCATTCCTTCATAACAGTAATAAGTAACTTGTTGCACTGCTGGCGTACGATTTGTTACAGAAGAATAATGTGTATTTCCTTTGTACCAGCAACAACATGGGAGACCATCCAGGTCGCCATGCGCTGTTGCCATTTTTCGGGGTGCACTCAGCGTCGTGATGTCAATTGAGGAGCCACTCGACCGAATAGTAGCGGCTTCGGTCAAGAATACCATCTTAACGACTGGGAGAGCGGTGTGCTGACCCCACACACCTCCTATCCACATCCTCCTCTGAGGATGACACGTCGGTCGGATGGTCCCGATGGGCCACTTGTGGCTTGTATATGGAGTGGAGTGGCGGGAGCTACTTGAGTGGCATCATGTGATACAATAAATAAAATGAAACATTAGATAAATGTAGAAGATGAATAAGGATGGCTGGCTCTGAGTACTATGAGGTCCTAGAACTAAGAAATAATTAAACCTAACTAACCTAAGGACATCACACACATCCATGCCCGAGGCAGGATTCGAACCTCCGACAGTAGCGGTCGCTCGGCTCCAGACTGTAGCGCCCAGAACCGCACGGCCACTTCGGCCAGTATGAATAAGGTGGAGGAGAAGTTAAGCGGAAAATAATAATATTTAATAATAAGAGTGAAGAGAATACCAATAAGAGTTCAGTAAATATATCTGATTATAAATGGTTCATGCTCCCAAAGTTAACAATCACTCGTGAATAAGAACAAATAGTACTTACAACATCAGTAATCTGAAGTATTATTGCAATTCAATAAGAACAACTTTGCCGATATACACTAAAGGAAAAAAAAATCATATAACCAAAAAACAATTAATGCAGAGTAATGAAATTTCGGGCATACGTTTGTGTAGGTAACGTATGTAAGTGATTAACACAACAAGATCACAAGTCAATGTAAACGAGAGATAAGCCGTTGCTAACGTGAAATGTTGGTACATTAGTAACCGGTTTTAATTTCCAGAATGTTGAATGCAATCATCCAAACCCGCATGCATTGTGTTGTACAGGCGCCGAATGCCAGTTTGCTGGATGGAGCTCGAAACCATTTGCACTTGGCCGGTCAGTATAGTGACGGTTAATGCTGTTTTTGGATGACACTGGAGTTCTTGTCCAATAAGGTCCCGTATGTGCTCGTTTCGAGACGGAACCGCACGCCAACACAACTTGTCGACACTCTCTGGTGTATGTTGCGTTACAACAGTGGACGATCGCTATCCTGCTGGAAAACACTCCCTGGATGCTGTTCATGAATGACAGCACGACAGATCGAATCGCCAGACTGATGTTTAGATTTCCAGTCAGGGTACGCGTGATAAACACGAGAGTGCTCCTGCTGTTATACGAAATCGCACCACAGACCATAACTCCAGGCGTAGTTCCTGAGCACCTGTCACACAGACAGATTGGTTCCAAATCCTCAACTGGTCTCCATGTAATCAATAAACGGCCATTCCAGGATCCGAAGAAGAACCATTTTTCACCAGAAAACACAACAGTCCTCCAACCTGCCCTAAAATGAGCTCTCACTTCACACCAATGATTTTCTGATGGTGGTGGTTTGGGGCTACAAGGCATCTGTCTTGGAGCCGTCCTTCAAAAAACGGATTTGTAACAGTTTATTATGAAACTGTGTTACCAACTGCTGCTCAAGTTGGTGCTGCAGATGCAGTACCATGCGCCAGAGCATCACGCCGGTAGTCTTCCCTCTCGGCAATGCCACAAGGCTATCCAGAGTCCAGTCTTCTTGTTTCCATACAGTTTCGTACACACCACTGCCAGCAATCATGTACAATGCCTACGTTTCTGCAAAGTTTTCTGAAGTATTGCAAAAGAAACATACAGTTTACGTAGCCCTACTACACGATATCGTTCACACCCGGTAAGAGGTTGGCAATTGCGTCTTTGTCACCTTACAGGCATTCTTGGCTAACATCAACTCACCACGACGAACCGCAAGCTAACCCTCACTGCAGCAACGGCGTGTATTTAAAGCAAAATTGATTTTCATTCTCATAGCAGCACTACTAGAGTCACTCTTATGTAACTGGTGCGAAAGTTTAATAGACTCCATCTTTCAGGTGTATAAATACGCCTACCAACGTTGGTTTGCGTCGTACGGCACCTTCTTAGTGTTACAACTTTTTTTCGTCAGTGTATGTAATTTATCATTAGTGCAGAGAATCCTTCGACTAATAAAATATGCTAATTTTAATTTTCCTTATAGGAAATGTAATGTGATAAGTAATTATCGTCCAGCTCCCCCTCGGTCAAAGGAACTGGTACACCTGGCTAATATCAAGCACGCAGAAGAGCCGCAAAACGACGTGGCCTGGACTCTACTAATATCTGAAGAAGTGCCGGAGGGAACTGCAGGGCTGTCCATTCTGCAAGAGTACGAGGTGTAGAGATCTCTTGTGAACAGCACGTTGCTTGGCATCCCAGATATGCTCAATAATGTTCATGTCTGAGAGTTTCGTAGCCGGCGGAAGTGTCTAAACTCAGAAGAGTGTTCCTGGAGCCACTTTTTAGCAATTCTGGACGTGTAGGTTGTCGCCTTGTACTTCCGGAATTGCCCAAGTTCGTCGGAATGCACAATGGACATGAATGGATGCAGGTGAACAGACACTATACTTACGTACGTGTCAGAGTCTGTACGTATCAAGGGTCCATATCACTACAGCTGCAAACGTCCGACAGCATTACAGAGCCTCCACCAGCTTGAACAATCCCTGCTGATATGCAGGGTCCATGGACTCATGTCTCCATACCCGTACACGTCCGTCCACTCGATACAAATTGAAACGACAGTCGCCGACCAGAAAACACGTTTCCAGTCATCAACAATCCAATGTCGGTGCTGATGGGCCAAGGCGAGGCGTAAAGATTTCTGTCGCGCAGTCATTAAGGGTGCACGAGTGGGCTTGAACGTTGACAATTGTTGAAGGCCCAACATTTAAATCTGCAATATTTTGTCGGAAAGGTTGCACTTGCATCACATTGAACCATTCTCTTCAGTCGCCGTTAATCCCGTTCTTTTAAGATCTTCCTCCTGCCGCAGAGATGTCGGAGATTTGATGTTTTACCGGATACTTTATATTCACGATACACTCGTGAAATGGTCGTACGGGAAAATCCCCACTTCAGCGCTGCCTCGGAGATACTGTGTCGCATCGATCGTGCGTCGACTATAACTTGATAACCTACCATTGTAGGAACAGTAACCGATCTAACAAATGCACCCGTTACTTTTCTTACACAGGAGTTGCCGACCGCAGCGCTGTTTTCTGCCTGTCTACATATCTCTGTATACCAGTTTCTTTGGCGCCTCAGTGTGCGGAATATCACCAGCTGGTAATCACTGTTATCTGGCCAAGGCATTTCATAACGGAAACTACACCACTCTTCTGAAAAACCACAGTTGTATGGAAATTATACTGTCACAAAAACTTTTTGTGGCATCTGTTCAAAGAAAACAAAGGCATTGAATGAATCTGGGTCAGGAAAAATTTGAGTGACAGGTTAAAGCACGAACTGTGTCCCTCAGAGTACAGTTTTCGGTTGACTCATATGCCTACATTTCAAATTGAAATGGCTCTGAGCACTATGGGACTTAACGTCTGAGGTCATCAGTCCCCTAGAACTTAGAACTACTTAAACCTAACCAACCTAAGGACGTCACACACATCCATGCCCGAGACAGGATTCGAACCTGCGACCGTAGCGGTCGCGCGGTTCCAGACTGTAGCGACTAGAACCGCTTGGCCATTTGGGCCGGCGCCTACATTTTCATTTATCATACATCTAGCGAAGTAATAAGGTATTTATTCTCAA